>NC_056731.1:167672228-167857383 GCF_019279795.1 Protopterus annectens | reverse complement strand
AATGACTAAAAAAGTCACAGATAGTTAGTCCTTTTTTCGCTCAGAGCCCTTCCTCCGACTTCCTCCAATTAGCTCAGTGTGAAATGGCAGAAACAGTCACAAGTTAACTTCTTAAGTAACAAAGTTGAAACCTGAAACAACTTTTAAAAAGCTTGAAAGAACCAATGAGGTGCTTACTCAAAGGTGTAGTCCAGGCAACCCCAGTCAGCCAATGACCACAAACAATTCACTCTCACTGAAATGCTATACTGGCCTTGGCTAAGCTATGATGGCCTGGGACATGTGCTCAGACACACAGCCTCTACTAACAAACAACTAGGCCCAAAACACAAGCCTGAATATGGACAATGCTACACTACCAACACTACTTAGGTAGAAAAACTGCAGAAATGTTTAAACAGATAAAGGATCAAGGAGACTCTAGAGAATGCTTTTAAATGCAAACAAGTTATATGATACACTCCTAGCAGGAAATCAGAACAAACAAACCCAACCAGATGCTTAACAATTGTAGAAAATTCTACTTAATACCTCACACACAGTGAGTAAAATAAAAGTGCTATAAATAACTCAGAAATAAGCAAAAAACAGGATACTTAATGTTATATATCACAGATTAGTTAGCTCAGAGCCCTTCCTCTGACTTCCTCCGATTAGCTCAGTGTGAAATGGCAGAAACAGTCACAAGTTAACTTCTTAAGTAACAAAGTTGAAACCTGAAACAACTTTAAAAAAGCTTGAAAGAACCAATGAGGTGCTTACTCCAAGGTGTAGTCCAGGCAACCCCAGTCAGCCAATGACCACAAACAATTCACTCTCACTGAAATGCTATACTGGCCTTGGCTAAGCTATGATGGCCTGGGACATGTGCTCAGACACACAGCCTCTACTAACAAACAACTAGGCCCAAAACACAAGCCTGAATATGGACAATGCTACACTACCAACACTACTTAGGTAGAAAAACTGCAGAAATGTTTAAACAGATAAAGGATCAAGGAGACTCTAGAGAATGCTTTTAAATGCAAACAAGTTATATGATACACTCCTAGCAGGAAATCAGAACAAACAAACCCAACCAGATGCTTAACAATTGTAGAAAATTCTACTTAATACCTCACACACAGTGAGTAAAATAAAAGTGCTATAAATAACTCAGAAATAAGCAAAAAAAGGATACTTAATGTTATATATCACAGATTAGTTAGCTCAGAGCCCTTCCTCCGACTTCCTCCGATTAGCTCAGTGTGAAATGGCAGAAACAGTCACAAGTTAACTTCTTAAGTAACAAAGTTGAAACCTGAAACAACTTTAAAAAAGCTTGAAAGAACCAATGAGGTGCTTACTCCAAGGTGTAGTCCAGGCAACCCCAGTCAGCCAATGACCACAAACAATTCACTCTCACTGAAATGCTATACTGGCCTTGGCTAAGCTATGATGGCCTGGGACATGTGCTCAGACACACAGCCTCTACTAACAAACAACTAGGCCCAAAACACAAGCCTAAATATGGACAATGCTACACTACCAACACTACTTAGGTAGAAAATCTGCAGAAATGTTTAAACAAATAAAGGATCAAGGAGACTCTAGAGAATGCTTTTAAATGCAAACAAGTTATATGATACACTCCTAGCAGGAAATCAGAACAAACAAACCCAACCAGATGCTTAACAATTGTAGAAAATTCTACTTAATACCTCACACACAGTGAGTAAAATAAAAGTGCTATAAATAACTCAGAAATAAGCAAAAAAAGGATACTTAATGTTATATATCACAGATTAGTTAGCTCAGAGCCCTTCCTCCGACTTCCTCCGATTAGCTCAGTGTGAAATGGCAGAAACAGTCACAAGTTAACTTCTTAAGTAACAAAGTTGAAACCTGAAACAACTTTAAAAAAGCTTGAAAGAACCAATGAGGTGCTTACTCCAAGGTGTAGTCCAGGCAACCCCAGTCAGCCAATGACCACAAACAATTCACTCTCACTGAAATGCTATACTGGCCTTGGCTAAGCTATGATGGCCTGGGACATGTGCTCAGACACACAGCCTCTACTAACAAACAACTAGGCCCAAAACACAAGCCTAAATATGGACAATGCTACACTACCAACACTACTTAGGTAGAAAATCTGCAGAAATGTTTAAACAAATAAAGGATCAAGGAGACTCTAGAGAATGCTTTTAAATGCAAACAAGTTATATGATACACTCCTAGCAGGAAATCAGAACAAACAAACCCAACCAGATGCTTAACAATTGCAGAAAGTTCTACTTAATACCTCACATACAGTGAGTAAAATAAAAGTGCTATAAATAATTCACAAATAAGCAAAAAATGTTATATATCACAGATTAGTTAGCTCAGAGCCCTTCCTCCGACTTCCTCCGATTAGCTCAGTGTGAAATGGCAGAAACAGTCACAAGTTAACTTCTTAAGTAACAAAGTTGAAACCTGAAACAACTTTAAAAAAGCTTCAAAGAACCAATGAGGTGCTTACTCCAAGGTGTAGTCCAGGCACCCCAGTCAGCCAATGACCACAAACAATTCACTCTCACTGAAATGCTATACTGGCCTTGGCTAAGCTATGATGGCCTGGGACATGTGCTCAGACACACAGCCTCTACTAACAAACAACTAGGCCCAAAACACAAGCCTGAATATGGACAATGCTACACTACCAACACTACTTAGGTAGAAAAAACTGCAGAAATGTTTAAACAGATAAAGGATCAAGGAGACTCTAGAGAATGCTTTTAAATGCAAACAAGTTATATGATACACTCCTAGCAGGAAATCAGAACAAACAAACCCAACCAGATGCTTAACAATTGTAGAAAATTCTACTTAATACCTCACACACAGTGAGTAAAATAAAAGTGCTATAAATAACTCAGAAATAAGCAAAAACAGGATACTTAATGTTATATATCACAGATTAGTTAGCTCAGAGCCCTTCCTCTGACTTCCTCCGATTAGCTCAGTGTGAAATGGCAGAAACAGTCACAAGTTAACTTCTTAAGTAACAAAGTTGAAACCTGAAACAACTTTAAAAAAGCTTGAAAGAACCAATGAGGTGCTTACTCCAAGGTGTAGTCCAGGCAACCCCAGTCAGCCAATGACCACAAACAATTCACTCTCACTGAAATGCTATACTGGCCTTGGCTAAGCTATGATGGCCTGGGACATGTGCTCAGACACACAGCCTCTACTAACAAACAACTAGGCCCAAAACACAAGCCTGAATATGGACAATGCTACACTACCAACACTACTTAGGTAGAAAAACTGCAGAAATGTTTAAACAGATAAAGGATCAAGGAGACTCTAGAGAATGCTTTTAAATGCAAACAAGTTATATGATACACTCCTAGCAGGAAATCAGAACAAACAAACCCAACCAGATGCTTAACAATTGTAGAAAATTCTACTTAATACCTCACACACAGTGAGTAAAATAAAAGTGCTATAAATAACTCAGAAATAAGCAAAAACAGGATACTTAATGTTATATATCACAGATTAGTTAGCTCAGAGCCCTTCCTCTGACTTCCTCCGATTAGCTCAGTGTGAAATGGCAGAAACAGTCACAAGTTAACTTCTTAAGTAACAAAGTTGAAACCTGAAACAACTTTAAAAAAGCTTGAAAGAACCAATGAGGTGCTTACTCCAAGGTGTAGTCCAGGCAACCCCAGTCAGCCAATGACCACAAACAATTCACTCTCACTGAAATGCTATACTGGCCTTGGCTAAGCTATGATGGCCTGGGACATGTGCTCAGACACACAGCCTCTACTAACAAACAACTAGGCCCAAAACACAAGCCTGAATATGGACAATGCTACACTACCAACACTACTTAGGTAGAAAAACTGCAGAAATGTTTAAACAGATAAAGGATCAAGGAGACTCTAGAGAATGCTTTTAAATGCAAACAAGTTATATGATACACTCCTAGCAGGAAATCAGAACAAACAAACCCAACCAGATGCTTAACAATTGTAGAAAATTCTACTTAATACCTCACACACAGTGAGTAAAATAAAAGTGCTATAAATAACTCAGAAATAAGCAAAAAAAGGATACTTAATGTTATATATCACAGATTAGTTAGCTCAGAGCCCTTCCTCCGACTTCCTCCGATTAGCTCAGTGTGAAATGGCAGAAACAGTCACAAGTTAACTTCTTAAGTAACAAAGTTGAAACCTGAAACAACTTTAAAAAAGCTTGAAAGAACCAATGAGGTGCTTACTCCAAGGTGTAGTCCAGGCAACCCCAGTCAGCCAATGACCACAAACAATTCACTCTCACTGAAATGCTATACTGGCCTTGGCTAAGCTATGATGGCCTGGGACATGTGCTCAGACACACAGCCTCTACTAACAAACAACTAGGCCCAAAACACAAGCCTGAATATGGACAATGCTACACTACCAACACTACTTAGGTAGAAAAAACTGCAGAAATGTTTAAACAGATAAAGGATCAAGGAGACTCTAGAGAATGCTTTTAAATGCAAACAAGTTATATGATACACTCCTAGCAGGAAATCAGAACAAACAAACCCAACCAGATGCTTAACAATTGTAGAAAATTCTACTTAATACCTCACACACAGTGAGTAAAATAAAAGTGCTATAAATAACTCAGAAATAAGTAAAAACAGGATACTTAATGTTATATATCACAGATTAGTTAGCTCAGAGCCCTTCCTCTGACTTCCTCCGATTAGCTCAGTGTGAAATGGCAGAAACAGTCACAAGTTAACTTCTTAAGTAACAAAGTTGAAACCTGAAACAACTTTAAAAAAAGCTTGAAAGAACCAATGAGGTGCTTACTCCAAGGTGTAGTCCAGGCAACCCCAGTCAGCCAATGACCACAAACAATTCACTCTCACTGAAATGCTATACTGGCCTTGGCTAAGCTATGATGGCCTGGGACATGTGCTCAGACACACAGCCTCTACTAACAAACAACTAGGCCCAAAACACAAGCCTGAATATGGACAATGCTACACTACCAACACTACTTAGGTAGAAAATCTGCAGAAATGTTTAAACAAATAAAGGATCAAGGAGACTCTAGAGAAAGCTTTTAAATGCAAACAAGTTATATGATACACTTCTAGCAGGAAATCAGAACAAACAAACCCAACCAGATGCTTAACAATTGTAGAAAATTCTACTTAATACCTCACACACAGTGAGTAAAATAAAAGTGCTATAAATAACTCAGAAATAAGCAAAAACAGGATACTTAATGTTATATATCACAGATTAGTTAGCTCAGAGCCCTTCCTCCGACTTCCTCTGATTAGCTCAGTGTGAAATGGCAGAAACAGTCACAAGTTAACTTCTTAAGTAACAAAGTTGAAACCTGAAACAACTTTAAAAAAGCTTGAAAGAACCAATGAGGTGCTTACTCCAAGGTGTAGTCCAGGCAACCCCAGTCAGCCAATGACCACAAACAATTCACTCTCACTGAAATGCTATACTGGCCTTGGCTAAGCTATGATGGCCTGGGACATGTGCTCAGACACACAGCCTCTACTAACAAACAACTAGGCCCAAAACACAAGCCTGAATATGGACAATGCTACACTACCAACACTACTTAGGTAGAAAAACTGCAGAAATGTTTAAACAGATAAAGGATCAAGGAGACTCTAGAGAATGCTTTTAAATGCAAACAAGTTATATGATACACTCCTAGCAGGAAATCAGAACAAACAAACCCAACCAGATGCTTAACAATTGTAGAAAATTCTACTTAATACCTCACACACAGTGAGTAAAATAAAAGTGCTATAAATAACTCAGAAATAAGCAAAAACAGGATACTTAATGTTATATATCACAGATTAGTTAGCTCAGAGCCCTTCCTCTGACTTCCTCCGATTAGCTCAGTGTGAAATGGCAGAAACAGTCACAAGTTAACTTCTTAAGTAACAAAGTTGAAACCTGAAACAACTTTAAAAAAGCTTGAAAGAACCAATGAGGTGCTTACTCCAAGGTGTAGTCCAGGCAACCCCAGTCAGCCAATGACCACAAACAATTCACTCTCACTGAAATGCTATACTGGCCTTGGCTAAGCTATGATGGCCTGGGACATGTGCTCAGACACACAGCCTCTACTAACAAACAACTAGGCCCAAAACACAAGCCTGAATATGGACAATGCTACACTACCAACACTACTTAGGTAGAAAAAACTGCAGAAATGTTTAAACAGATAAAGGATCAAGGAGACTCTAGAGAATGCTTTTAAATGCAAACAAGTTATATGATACACTCCTAGCAGGAAATCAGAACAAACAAACCCAACCAGATGCTTAACAATTGTAGAAAATTCTACTTAATACCTCACACACAGTGAGTAAAATAAAAGTGCTATAAATAACTCAGAAATAAGCAAAAACAGGATACTTAATGTTATATATCACAGATTAGTTAGCTCAGAGCCCTTCCTCCGACTTCCTCTGATTAGCTCAGTGTGAAATGGCAGAAACAGTCACAAGTTAACTTCTTAAGTAACAAAGTTGAAACCTGAAACAACTTTAAAAAAGCTTGAAAGAACCAATGAGGTGCTTACTCCAAGGTGTAGTCCAGGCAACCCCAGTCAGCCAATGACCACAAACAATTCACTCTCACTGAAATGCTATACTGGCCTTGGCTAAGCTATGATGGCCTGGGACATGTGCTCAGACACACAGCCTCTACTAACAAACAACTAGGCCCAAAACACAAGCCTGAATATGGACAATGCTACACTACCAACACTACTTAGGTAGAAAAACTGCAGAAATGTTTAAACAGATAAAGGATCAAGGAGACTCTAGAGAATGCTTTTAAATGCAAACAAGTTATATGATACACTCCTAGCAGGAAATCAGAACAAACAAACCCAACCAGATGCTTAACAATTGTAGAAAATTCTACTTAATACCTCACACACAGTGAGTAAAATAAAAGTGCTATAAATAACTCAGAAATAAGCAAAAACAGGATACTTAATGTTATATATCACAGATTAGTTAGCTCAGAGCCCTTCCTCCGACTTCCTCCGATTAGCTCAGTGTGAAATGGCAGAAACAGTCACAAGTTAACTTCTTAAGTAACAAAGTTGAAACCTGAAACAACTTTAAAAAAGCTTGAAAGAACCAATGAGGTGCTTACTCCAAGGTGTAGTCCAGGCAACCCCAGTCAGCCAATGACCACAAACAATTCACTCTCACTGAAATGCTATACTGGCCTTGGCTAAGCTATGATGGCCTGGGACATGTGCTCAGACACACAGCCTCTACTAACAAACAACTAGGCCCAAAACACAAGCCTGAATATGGACAATGCTACACTACCAACACTACTTAGGTAGAAAAAACTGCAGAAATGTTTAAACAGATAAAGGATCAAGGAGACTCTAGAGAATGCTTTTAAATGCAAACAAGTTATATGATACACTCCTAGCAGGAAATCAGAACAAACAAACCCAACCAGATGCTTAACAATTGTAGAAAATTCTACTTAATACCTCACACACAGTGAGTAAAATAAAAGTGCTATAAATAACTCAGAAATAAGCAAAAACAGGATACTTAATGTTATATATCACAGATTAGTTAGCTCAGAGCCCTTCCTCCGACTTCCTCCGATTAGCTCAGTGTGAAATGGCAGAAACAGTCACAAGTTAACTTCTTAAGTAACAAAGTTGAAACCTGAAACAACTTTAAAAAGCTTGAAAGAACCAATGAGGTGCTTACTCCAAGGTGTAGTCCAGGCAACCCCAGTCAGCCAATGACCACAAACAATTCACTCTCACTGAAATGCTATACTGGCCTTGGCTAAGCTATGATGGCCTGGGACATGTGCTCAGACACACAGCCTCTACTAACAAACAACTAGGCCCAAAACACAAGCCTGAATATGGACAATGCTACACTACCAACACTACTTAGGTAGAAAAAACTGCAGAAATGTTTAAACAGATAAAGGATCAAGGAGACTCTAGAGAATGCTTTTAAATGCAAACAAGTTATATGATACACTCCTAGCAGGAAATCAGAACAAACAAACCCAACCAGATGCTTAACAATTGTAGAAAATTCTACTTAATACCTCACACACAGTGAGTAAAATAAAAGTGCTATAAATAACTCAGAAATAAGCAAAAACAGGATACTTAATGTTATATATCACAGATTAGTTAGCTCAGAGCCCTTCCTCCGACTTCCTCCGATTAGCTCAGTGTGAAATGGCAGAAACAGTCACAAGTTAACTTCTTAAGTAACAAAGTTGAAACCTGAAACAACTTTAAAAAAGCTTGAAAGAACCAATGAGGTGCTTACTCCAAGGTGTAGTCCAGGCAACCCCAGTCAGCCAATGACCACAAACAATTCACTCTCACTGAAATGCTATACTGGCCTTGGCTAAGCTATGATGGCCTGGGACATGTGCTCAGACACACAGCCTCTACTAACAAACAACTAGGCCCAAAACACAAGCCTGAATATGGACAATGCTACACTACCAACACTACTTAGGTAGAAAAAACTGCAGAAATGTTTAAACAGATAAAGGATCAAGGAGACTCTAGAGAATGCTTTTAAATGCAAACAAGTTATATGATACACTCCTAGCAGGAAATCAGAACAAACAAACCCAACCAGATGCTTAACAATTGTAGAAAATTCTACTTAATACCTCACACACAGTGAGTAAAATAAAAGTGCTATAAATAACTCAGAAATAAGCAAAAACAGGATACTTAATGTTATATATCACAGATTAGTTAGCTCAGAGCCCTTCCTCCGACTTCCTCCGATTAGCTCAGTGTGAAATGGCAGAAACAGTCACAAGTTAACTTCTTAAGTAACAAAGTTGAAACCTGAAACAACTTTAAAAAAGCTTGAAAGAACCAATGAGGTGCTTACTCCAAGGTGTAGTCCAGGCAACCCCAGTCAGCCAATGACCACAAACAATTCACTCTCACTGAAATGCTATACTGGCCTTGGCTAAGCTATGATGGCCTGGGACATGTGCTCAGACACACAGCCTCTACTAACAAACAACTAGGCCCAAAACACAAGCCTGAATATGGACAATGCTACACTACCAACACTACTTAGGTAGAAAAAACTGCAGAAATGTTTAAACAGATAAAGGATCAAGGAGACTCTAGAGAATGCTTTTAAATGCAAACAAGTTATATGATACACTCCTAGCAGGAAATCAGAACAAACAAACCCAACCAGATGCTTAACAATTGTAGAAAATTCTACTTAATACCTCACACACAGTGAGTAAAATAAAAGTGCTATAAATAACTCAGAAATAAGCAAAAACAGGATACTTAATGTTATATATCACAGATTAGTTAGCTCAGAGCCCTTCCTCCGACTTCCTCCGATTAGCTCAGTGTGAAATGGCAGAAACAGTCACAAGTTAACTTCTTAAGTAACAAAGTTGAAACCTGAAACAACTTTAAAAAAGCTTGAAAGAACCAATGAGGTGCTTACTCCAAGGTGTAGTCCAGGCACCCCAGTCAGCCAATGACCACAAACAATTCACTCTCACTGAAATGCTATACTGGCCTTGGCTAAGCTATGATGGCCTGGGACATGTGCTGAGACACACAGCCTCTACTAACAAACAACTAGGCCCAAAACACAAGCCTAAATATGGACAATGCTACACTACCAACACTACTTAGGTAGAAAATCTGCAGAAATGTTTAAACAAATAAAGGATCAAGGAGACTCTAGAGAAAGCTTTTAAATGCAAACAATTTATATGATACACTCCTAGCAGGAAATCAGAACAAACAAACCCAACCAGATGCTTAACAATTGTAGAAAATTCTACTTAATACCTCACACACAGTGAGTAAAATAAAAGTGCTATAAATAAGTCAGAAATAAGCAAAAATCAGGATAATTAATGTTATATATCACAGATTAGTTAGCTCAGAGCCCTTCCTCCGACTTCCTCTGATTAGCTCAGTGTGAAATGGCAGAAACAGTCACAAGTTAACTTCTTAAGTAACAAAGTTGAAACCTGAAACAACTTTAAAAAAGCTTGAAAGAACCAATGAGGTGCTTACTCCAAGGTGTAGTCCAGGCAACCCCAGTCAGCCAATGACCACAAACAATTCACTCTCACTGAAATGCTATACTGGCCTTGGCTAAGCTATGATGGCCTGGGACATGTGCTCAGACACACAGCCTCTACTAACAAACAACTAGGCCCAAAACACAAGCCTGAATATGGACAATGCTACACTACCAACACTACTTAGGTAGAAAAAACTGCAGAAATGTTTAAACAGATAAAGGATCAAGGAGACTCTAGAGAATGCTTTTAAATGCAAACAAGTTATATGATACACTCCTAGCAGGAAATCAGAACAAACAAACCCAACCAGATGCTTAACAATTGTAGAAAATTCTACTTAATACCTCACACACAGTGAGTAAAATAAAAGTGCTATAAATAACTCAGAAATAAGCAAAAACAGGATACTTAATGTTATATATCACAGATTAGTTAGCTCAGAGCCCTTCCTCCGACTTCCTCCGATTAGCTCAGTGTGAAATGGCAGAAACAGTCACAAGTTAACTTCTTAAGTAACAAAGTTGAAACCTGAAACAACTTTAAAAAAGCTTGAAAGAACCAATGAGGTGCTTACTCCAAGGTGTAGTCCAGGCAACCCCAGTCAGCCAATGACCACAAACAATTCACTCTCACTGAAATGCTATACTGGCCTTGGCTAAGCTATGATGGCCTGGGACATGTGCTCAGACACACAGCCTCTACTAACAAACAACTAGGCCCAAAACACAAGCCTGAATATGGACAATGCTACACTACCAACACTACTTAGGTAGAAAAAACTGCAGAAATGTTTAAACAGATAAAGGATCAAGGAGACTCTAGAGAATGCTTTTAAATGCAAACAAGTTATATGATACACTCCTAGCAGGAAATCAGAACAAACAAACCCAACCAGATGCTTAACAATTGTAGAAAATTCTACTTAATACCTCACACACAGTGAGTAAAATAAAAGTGCTATAAATAACTCAGAAATAAGCAAAAACAGGATACTTAATGTTATATATCACAGATTAGTTAGCTCAGAGCCCTTCCTCTGACTTCCTCCGATTAGCTCAGTGTGAAATGGCAGAAACAGTCACAAGTTAACTTCTTAAGTAACAAAGTTGAAACCTGAAACAACTTTAAAAAAAGCTTGAAAGAACCAATGAGGTGCTTACTCCAAGGTGTAGTCCAGGCAACCCCAGTCAGCCAATGACCACAAACAATTCACTCTCACTGAAATGCTATACTGGCCTTGGCTAAGCTATGATGGCCTGGGACATGTGCTCAGACACACAGCCTCTACTAACAAACAACTAGGCCCAAAACACAAGCCTGAATATGGACAATGCTACACTACCAACACTACTTAGGTAGAAAAACTGCAGAAATGTTTAAACAGATAAAGGATCAAGGAGACTCTAGAGAATGCTTTTAAATGCAAACAAGTTATATGATACACTCCTAGCAGGAAATCAGAACAAACAAACCCAACCAGATGCTTAACAATTGTAGAAAATTCTACTTAATACCTCACACACAGTGAGTAAAATAAAAGTGCTATAAATAACTCAGAAATAAGCAAAAACAGGATACTTAATGTTATATATCACAGATTAGTTAGCTCAGAGCCCTTCCTCCGACTTCCTCCGATTAGCTCAGTGTGAAATGGCAGAAACAGTCACAAGTTAACTTCTTAAGTAACAAAGTTGAAACCTGAAACAACTTTAAAAAAGCTTGAAAGAACCAATGAGGTGCTTACTCCAAGGTGTAGTCCAGGCAACCCCAGTCAGCCAATGACCACAAACAATTCACTCTCACTGAAATGCTATACTGGCCTTGGCTAAGCTATGATGGCCTGGGACATGTGCTCAGACACACAGCCTCTACTAACAAACAACTAGGCCCAAAACACAAGCCTGAATATGGACAATGCTACACTACCAACACTACTTAGGTAGAAAAACTGCAGAAATGTTTAAACAGATAAAGGATCAAGGAGACTCTAGAGAATGCTTTTAAATGCAAACAAGTTATATGATACACTCCTAGCAGGAAATCAGAACAAACAAACCCAACCAGATGCTTAACAATTGTAGAAAATTCTACTTAATACCTCACACACAGTGAGTAAAATAAAAGTGCTATAAATAACTCAGAAATAAGCAAAAACAGGATACTTAATGTTATATATCACAGATTAGTTAGCTCAGAGCCCTTCCTCCGACTTCCTCCGATTAGCTCAGTGTGAAATGGCAGAAACAGTCACAAGTTAACTTCTTAAGTAACAAAGTTGAAACCTGAAACAACTTTAAAAAAGCTTGAAAGAACCAATGAGGTGCTTACTCCAAGGTGTAGTCCAGGCAACCCCAGTCAGCCAATGACCACAAACAATTCACTCTCACTGAAATGCTATACTGGCCTTGGCTAAGCTATGATGGCCTGGGACATGTGCTCAGACACACAGCCTCTACTAACAAACAACTAGGCCCAAAACACAAGCCTGAATATGGACAATGCTACACTACCAACACTACTTAGGTAGAAAAAACTGCAGAAATGTTTAAACAGATAAAGGATCAAGGAGACTCTAGAGAATGCTTTTAAATGCAAACAAGTTATATGATACACTCCTAGCAGGAAATCAGAACAAACAAACCCAACCAGATGCTTAACAATTGTAGAAAATTCTACTTAATACCTCACACACAGTGAGTAAAATAAAAGTGCTATAAATAACTTAGAAATAAGCAAAAACAGGATACTTAATGTTATATATCACAGATTAGTTAGCTCAGAGCCCTTCCTCCGACTTCCTCCGATTAGCTCAGTGTGAAATGGCAGAAACAGTCACAAGTTAACTTCTTAAGTAACAAAGTTGAAACCTGGAACAACTTTAAAAAAGCTTGAAAGAACCAATGAGGTGCTTACTCCAAGGTGTAGTCCAGGCAACCCCAGTCAGCCAATGACCACAAACAATTCACTCTCACTGAAATGCTATACTGGCCTTGGCTAAGCTATGATGGCCTGGGACATGTGCTCAGACACACAGCCTCTACTAACAAACAACTAGGCCCAAAACACAAGCCTGAATATGGACAATGCTACACTACCAACACTACTTAGGTAGAAAAAACTGCAGAAATGTTTAAACAGATAAAGGATCAAGGAGACTCTAGAGAATGCTTTTAAATGCAAACAAGTTATATGATACACTCCTAGCAGGAAATCAGAACAAACAAACCCAACCAGATGCTTAACAATTGTAGAAAATTCTACTTAATACCTCACACACAGTGAGTAAAATAAAAGTGCTATAAATAACTCAGAAATAAGCAAAAACAGGATACTTAATGTTATATATCACAGATTAGTTAGCTCAGAGCCCTTCCTCCGACTTCCTCCGATTAGCTCAGTGTGAAATGGCAGAAACAGTCACAAGTTAACTTCTTAAGTAACAAAGTTGAAACCTGAAACAACTTTAAAAAAGCTTGAAAGAACCAATGAGGTGCTTACTCCAAGGCATAGTCCAGGCAACCCCAGTCAGCCAATGACCACAAACAATTCACTCTCACTGAAATGCTATACTGGCCTTGGCTAAGCTATGATGGCCTGGGACATGTGCTCAGACACACAGCCTCTACTAACAAACAACTAGGCCCAAAACACAAGCCTGAATATGGACAATGCTACACTACCAACACTACTTAGGTAGAAAAACTGCAGAAATGTTTAAACAGATAAAGGATCAAGGAGACTCTAGAGAATGCTTTTAAATGCAAACAAGTTATATGATACACTCCTAGCAGGAAATCAGAACAAACAAACCCAACCAGATGCTTAACAATTGTAGAAAATTCTACTTAATACCTCACACACAGTGAGTAAAATAAAAGTGCTATAAATAACTCAGAAATAAGCAAAAACAGGATACTTAATGTTATATATCACAGATTAGTTAGCTCAGAGCCCTTCCTCCGACTTCCTCCGATTAGCTCAGTGTGAAATGGCAGAAACAGTCACAAGTTAACTTCTTAAGTAACAAAGTTGAAACCTGAAACAACTTTAAAAAAAGCTTGAAAGAACCAATGAGGTGCTTACTCCAAGGTGTAGTCCAGGCAACCCCAGTCAGCCAATGACCACAAACAATTCACTCTCACTGAAATGCTATACTGGCCTTGGCTAAGCTATGATGGCCTGGGACATGTGCTCAGACACACAGCCTCTACTAACAAACAACTAGGCCCAAAACACAAGCCTGAATATGGACAATGCTACACTACCAACACTACTTAGGTAGAAAATCTGCAGAAATGTTTAAACAAATAAAGGATCAAGGAGACTCTAGAGAAAGCTTTTAAATGCAAACAAGTTATATGATACACTTCTAGCAGGAAATCAGAACAAACAAACCCAACCAGATGCTTAACAATTGTAGAAAATTCTACTTAATACCTCACACACAGTGAGTAAAATAAAAGTGCTATAAATAACTCAGAAATAAGCAAAAACAGGATACTTAATGTTATATATCACAGATTAGTTAGCTCAGAGCCCTTCCTCCGACATCCTCCGATTAGCTCAGTGTGAAATGGCAGAAACAGTCACAAGTTAACTTCTTAAGTAACAAAGTTGAAACCTGAAACAACTTTAAAAAAGCTTGAAAGAACCAATGAGGTGCTTACTCCAAGGTGTAGTCCAGGCAACCCCAGTCAGCCAATGACCACAAACAATTCACTCTCACTGAAATGCTATACTGGCCTTGGCTAAGCTATGATGGCCTGGGACATGTGCTCAGACACACAGCCTCTACTAACAAACAACTAGGCCCAAAACACAAGCCTAAATATGGACAATGCTACACTACCAACACTACTTAGGTAGAAAATCTGCAGAAATGTTTAAACAAATAAAGGATCAAGGAGACTCTAGAGAAAGCTTTTAAATGCAAACAAGTTATATGATACACTCCTAGCAGGAAATCAGAACAAACAAACCCAACCAGATGCTTAACAATTGTAGAAAATTCTACTTAATACCTCACACACAGTGAGTAAAATAAAAGTGCTATAAATAACTCAGAAATAAGCAAAAAACAGGATACTTAATGTTATATATCACAGATTAGTTAGCTCAGAGCCCTTCCTCCGACTTCCTCCGATTAGCTCAGTGTGAAATGGCAGAAACAGTCACAAGTTAACTTCTTAAGTAACAAAGTTGAAACCTGAAACAACTTTAAAAAAGCTTGAAAGAACCAATGAGGTGCTTACTCCAAGGTGTAGTCCAGGCAACCCCAGTCAGCCAATGACCACAAACAATTCACTCTCACTGAAATGCTATACTGGCCTTGGCTAAGCTATGATGGCCTGGGACATGTGCTCAGACACACAGCCTCTACTAACAAACAACTAGGCCCAAAACACAAGCCTGAATATGGACAATGCTACACTACCAACACTACTTAGGTAGAAAAAACTGCAGAAATGTTTAAACAGATAAAGGATCAAGGAGACTCTAGAGAATGCTTTTAAATGCAAACAAGTTATATGATACACTCCTAGCAGGAAATCAGAACAAACAAACCCAACCAGATGCTTAACAATTGTAGAAAATTCTACTTAATACCTCACACACAGTGAGTAAAATAAAAGTGCTATAAATAACTCAGAAATAAGCAAAAAAAGGATACTTAATGTTATATATCACAGATTAGTTAGCTCAGAGCCCTTCCTCTGACTTCCTCCGATTAGCTCAGTGTGAAATGGCAGAAACAGTCACAAGTTAACTTCTTAAGTAACAAAGTTGAAACCTGAAACAACTTTAAAAAAGCTTGAAAGAACCAATGAGGTGCTTACTCCAAGGTGTAGTCCAGGCAACCCCAGTCAGCCAATGACCACAAACAATTCACTCTCACTGAAATGCTATACTGGCCTTGGCTAAGCTATGATGGCCTGGGACATGTGCTCAGACACACAGCCTCTACTAACAAACAACTAGGCCCAAAACACAAGCCTGAATATGGACAATGCTACACTACCAACACTACTTAGGTAGAAAAACTGCAGAAATGTTTAAACAGATAAAGGATCAAGGAGACTCTAGAGAATGCTTTTAAATGCAAACAAGTTATATGATACACTCCTAGCAGGAAATCAGAACAAACAAACCCAACCAGATGCTTAACAATTGTAGAAAATTCTACTTAATACCTCACACACAGTGAGTAAAATAAAAGTGCTATAAATAACTCAGAAATAAGCAAAAAAAGGATACTTAATGTTATATATCACAGATTAGTTAGCTCAGAGCCCTTCCTCCGACTTCCTCCGATTAGCTCAGTGTGAAATGGCAGAAACAGTCACAAGTTAACTTCTTAAGTAACAAAGTTGAAACCTGAAACAACTTTAAAAAAGCTTGAAAGAACCAATGAGGTGCTTACTCCAAGGTGTAGTCCAGGCAACCCCAGTCAGCCAATGACCACAAACAATTCACTCTCACTGAAATGCTATACTGGCCTTGGCTAAGCTATGATGGCCTGGGACATGTGCTCAGACACACAGCCTCTACTAACAAACAACTAGGCCCAAAACACAAGCCTGAATATGGACAATGCTACACTACCAACACTACTTAGGTAGAAAAAACTGCAGAAATGTTTAAACAGATAAAGGATCAAGGAGACTCTAGAGAATGCTTTTAAATACAAACAAGTTATATGATACACTCCTAGCAGGAAATCAGAAAAAACAAACCCAACCAGATGCTTAACAATTGCAGACAGTTCTACTTAATACCTCACACACAGTGAGTAAAATGAAAGTGCTATAAATAACTCAGAAATAAGCAAAAACAGGATACCTAATGTTATATATCACAGATTAGTTAGCTCAGAGCCCTTCCTCTGACTTCCTCCGATTAGCTCAGTGTGAAATGGCAGAAACAGTCACAAGTTAACTTCTTAAGTAACAAAGTTGAAACCTGAAACAACTTTAAAAAAGCTTGAAAGAACCAATGAGGTGCTTACTCCAAGGTGTAGTCCAGGCAACCCCATTCAGCCAATGACCACAAACAATTCACTCTCACTGAAATGCTATACTGGCCTTGGCTAAGCTATGATGGCCTGGGACATGTGCTCAGACACACAGCCTCTACTAACAAACAACTAGGCCCAAAACACAAGCCTAAATATGGACAATGCTACACTACCAACACTACTTAGGTAGAAAATCTGCAGAAATGTTTAAACAAATAAAGGATCAAGGAGACTCTAGAGAATGCTTTTAAATGCAAACAAGTTATATGATACACTCCTAGCAGGAAATCAGAACAAACAAACCCAACCAGATGCTTAACAATTGTAGAAAATTCTACTTAATACCTCACACACAGTGAGTAAAATAAAAGTGCTATAAATAACTCAGAAATAAGCAAAAACAGGATACTTAATGTTATATATCACAGATTAGTTAGCTCAGAGCCCTTCCTCCGACTTCCTCCGATTAGCTCAGTGTGAAATGGCAGAAACAGTCACAAGTTAACTTCTTAAGTAACAAAGTTGAAACCTGAAACAACTTTAAAAAAGCTTGAAAGAACCAATGAGGTGCTTACTCCAAGGTGTAGTCCAGGCAACCCCAGTCAGCCAATGACCACAAACAATTCACTCTCACTGAAATGCTATACTGGCCTTGGCTAAGCTATGATGGCCTGGGACATGTGCTCAGACACACAGCCTCTACTAACAAACAACTAGGCCCAAAACACAAGCCTGAATATGGACAATGCTACACTACCAACACTACTTAGGTAGAAAAACTGCAGAAATGTTTAAACAGATAAAGGATCAAGGAGACTCTAGAGAATGCTTTTAAATGCAAACAAGTTATATGATACACTCCTAGCAGGAAATCAGAACAAACAAACCCAACCAGATGCTTAACAATTGTAGAAAATTCTACTTAATACCTCACACACAGTGAGTAAAATAAAAGTGCTATAAATAACTCAGAAATAAGCAAAAACAGGATACTTAATGTTATATATCACAGATTAGTTAGCTCAGAGCCCTTCCTCCGACTTCCTCTGATTAGCTCAGTGTGAAATGGCAGAAACAGTCACAAGTTAACTTCTTAAGTAACAAAGTTGAAACCTGAAACAACTTTAAAAAAAGCTTGAAAGAACCAATGAGGTGCTTACTCCAAGGTGTAGTCCAGGCAACCCCAGTCAGCCAATGACCACAAACAATTCACTCTCACTGAAATGCTATACTGGCCTTGGCTAAGCTATGATGGCCTGGGACATGTGCTCAGACACACAGCCTCTACTAACAAACAACTAGGCCCAAAACACAAGCCTGAATATGGACAATGCTACACTACCAACACTACTTAGGTAGAAAAACTGCAGAAATGTTTAAACAGATAAAGGATCAAGGAGACTCTAGAGAATGCTTTTAAATGCAAACAAGTTATATGATACACTCCTAGCAGGAAATCAGAACAAACAAACCCAACCAGATGCTTAACAATTGTAGAAAATTCTACTTAATACCTCACACACAGTGAGTAAAATAAAAGTGCTATAAATAACTCAGAAATAAGCAAAAACAGGATACTTAATGTTATATATCACAGATTAGTTAGCTCAGAGCCCTTCCTCCGACTTCCTCCGATTAGCTCAGTGTGAAATGGCAGAAACAGTCACAAGTTAACTTCTTAAGTAACAAAGTTGAAACCTGAAACAACTTTAAAAAAGCTTGAAAGAACCAATGAGGTGCTTACTCCAAGGTGTAGTCCAGGCAACCCCAGTCAGCCAATGACCACAAACAATTCACTCTCACTGAAATGCTATACTGGCCTTGGCTAAGCTATGATGGCCTGGGACATGTGCTCAGACACACAGCCTCTACTAACAAACAACTAGGCCCAAAACACAAGCCTGAATATGGACAATGCTACACTACCAACACTACTTAGGTAGAAAAACTGCAGAAATGTTTAAACAGATAAAGGATCAAGGAGACTCTAGAGAATGCTTTTAAATGCAAACAAGTTATATGATACACTCCTAGCAGGAAATCAGAACAAACAAACCCAACCAGATGCTTAACAATTGTAGAAAATTCTACTTAATACCTCACACACAGTGAGTAAAATAAAAGTGCTATAAATAACTCAGAAATAAGCAAAAACAGGATACTTAATGTTATATATCACAGATTAGTTAGCTCAGAGCCCTTCCTCTGACTTCCTCCGATTAGCTCAGTGTGAAATGGCAGAAACAGTCACAAGTTAACTTCTTAAGTAACAAAGTTGAAACCTGAAACAACTTTAAAAAAGCTTGAAAGAACCAATGAGGTGCTTACTCCAAGGCATAGTCCAGGCAACCCCAGTCAGCCAATGACCACAAACAATTCACTCTCACTGAAATGCTATACTGGCCTTGGCTAAGCTATGATGGCCTGGGACATGTGCTCAGACACACAGCCTCTACTAACAAACAACTAGGCCCAAAACACAAGCCTGAATATGGACAATGCTACACTACCAACACTACTTAGGTAGAAAAAACTGCAGAAATGTTTAAACAGATAAAGGATCAAGGAGACTCTAGAGAATGCTTTTAAATGCAAACAAGTTATATGATACACTCCTAGCAGGAAATCAGAACAAACAAACCCAACCAGATGCTTAACAATTGTAGAAAATTCTACTTAATACCTCACACACAGTGAGTAAAATAAAAGTGCTATAAATAACTCAGAAATAAGCAAAAACAGGATACTTAATGTTATATATCACAGATTAGTTAGCTCAGAGCCCTTCCTCTGACTTCCTCCAATTAGCTCAGTGTGAAATGGCAGAAACAGTCACAAGTTAACTTCTTAAGTAACAAAGTTGAAACCTGAAACAACTTTAAAAAAGCTTGAAAGAACCAATGAGGTGCTTACTCCAAGGTGTAGTCCAGGCAACCCCAGTCAGCCAATGACCACAAACAATTCACTCTCACTGAAATGCTATACTGGCCTTGGCTAAGCTATGATGGCCTGGGACATGTGCTCAGACACACAGCCTCTACTAACAAACAACTAGGCCCAAAACACAAGCCTGAATATGGACAATGCTACACTACCAACACTACTTAGGTAGAAAAAACTGCAGAAATGTTTAAACAGATAAAGGATCAAGGAGACTCTAGAGAATGCTTTTAAATGCAAACAAGTTATATGATACACTCCTAGCAGGAAATCAGAACAAACAAACCCAACCAGATGCTTAACAATTGTAGAAAATTCTACTTAATACCTCACACACAGTGAGTAAAATAAAAGTGCTATAAATAACTCAGAAATAAGCAAAAACAGGATACTTAATGTTATATATCACAGATTAGTTAGCTCAGAGCCCTTCCTCCGACTTCCTCTGATTAGCTCAGTGTGAAATGGCAGAAACAGTCACAAGTTAACTTCTTAAGTAACAAAGTTGAAACCTGAAACAACTTTAAAAAAGCTTGAAAGAACCAATGAGGTGCTTACTCCAAGGTGTAGTCCAGGCAACCTCAGTCAGCCAATGACCACAAACAATTCACTCTCACTGAAATGCTATACTGGCCTTGGCTAAGCTATGATGGCCTGGGACATGTGCTCAGACACACAGCCTCTACTAACAAACAACTAGGCCCAAAACACAAGCCTGAATATGGACAATGCTACACTACAAACACTACTTAGGTAGAAAAAAACTGCAGAAATGTTTAAACAGATAAAGGATCAAGGAGACTCTAGAGAATGCTTTTAAATGCAAACAAGTTATATGATACACTCCTAGCAGGAAATCAGAACAAACAAACCCAACCAGATGCTTAACAATTGTAGAAAATTCCACTTAGTACCTCACACACAGTGAGTAAAATAAAAGTGGTATAAATAACTCAGAAATAGGCAAAAAAGGATATTTAATGTTATATTTCACAGATCAGTTAGCTCAGAGCCCTTTCTCCTGCTTCCTACGATTAGCTCAGTGTGAAATGGCAAAAACAGTCACAAGTTAACTTCTTAAGTAACAAAGTTGAAACCTGAAACAACTTTAAAAAAAGCTTGAAAGAACCAGTGAGGTGCTTACACCAAGGCATAGCAAAGGCAAGCTCAGTCAGTCAATGACCACAAACAATTCACTCTCACTGAAATGGTTTACTAGCCTTGGGAAAGCTTTGATGGCCTGGGACATGTGCTCAGGCACACAGCCTCTACTAACAAACAACTAGGCCCAAAACACAAGCCTAAATATGGGCAATGCTATACTACAAACACTACTTAGGTAGAAAAAAACTGCAGAAATGTTTAAACAGGTAAAGGATCAAGTAAACTTTATAGAATGCTTTTAAATGCAAACATGTTATATGATACACTCCTAGCAGGAAATCAGAACAAACAAACCCAACCAGATACTTAACAATTATAGAAAATTCTACTTAATACCTCACACACAGTGAGTAAAATAAAAGTGGTATAAATAACTCAGAAATAAGGCAAAAACAAGATACTTAATGTTATATATCACAGGTCCATTAGGTCAGAGCCCTTTCTCCGACTTCCTCCGATTAGCTCAATGTAAAATGGCAGAAACAGTCACAAGTTACCTTCTTAAGTAACAAAGTTGAAATCTGAAACAACTTTAAAAAAAGCTTGAAAGAACCAATGAGGTGCTTAGTCCAAGGCGTAGAACAGGCAAACTCAGTCAGCCAATGACCACAAACAATTCATGTTCACTGAAATGCTTTACTTGCCTTGGCTAAGCTATGCTGGCCTGGGACATGTGCTCAGACACACAGCCTTTACTAGCAAACAACTAGGCCCAAAACACAAGCTTGAATATGGACAATGCTACACTACAAACACTACTTAGGGAGAAAAAACTGAAGTAATATTTCAACAGAGAAAGGATGAAGGAGACTCTAGAGAATGCTTTTAACTGCAAACAAGATATATGATACACTCCTAGCAGGAATTCAGAACAAAAAACCCAACAAGATGGTTAACAATTGCAAAAAATTCTACTTAATACCTAACACACAGTGAGTAAAATAAAAGTGCTATAAATAACTCAGAAATAAGCAAAAAAAGGAAACTTAATGTTATATATCACAAATTAGTTAGCTCAGAGCCCTTCCTCCGACTTCCTCTGATTAGCTCAGTATGAAATGTCAGAAACAGTCACAAGTTAACTTCTTAATTAACAAAGTTGTAACCTGAAACAACTTTAAAAAAAGCTTGAAAGAACCAATGAGGTGCTTACTCCAAGGCGTAGTACAGGCAACCTCACTGTATTTAGAAGGAAAAGTACCTTTATTCCCCCACCTTTGAATGAATTTATTGCCCTTGAAAAGTTGCTGGAGTTTGAACTCAGAAGGATATGTGGGGATAAAAGCAAATCTAGTGATAATTTAACCCCCCAAGAAAGATTAGTTTTGAAGGAACTGAGCTCTTCCAACAACATTAGATGTATGAGGCCAGACAAAGGTGGAGGTATGGTTTTAATGAATAAAATTGATTACTTCACATCTATGATGACAATTTTAGAGGATGATAGTACATATACAAGGGTTTCCACTAATGAAATCAATGTTGCTTATAGGAGGATTGATTTGTTCTTGTTAGATGCTTTATTCCAAGGGGTTATAACAGAAGTTGAGTTTGATTATCTTATGGTTAAAAATCCTGTTACACCATGCATCTTTGGTATACCAAAGGTGCACAAAGGCACTGAAAAGCTGCAATTTAGACCTATAGTGGCAGCTAGGGGTTCCAAAACGGAACCCCTTGCAGCATTTGTTGATGAGTCATGTAAGTCAGCCTTTACAGATGTGGCCCATGTTTTAAGGGACTCGTGGCATTGCCTTGAGAGATTGAGGGGAGTTGGGATCCATTCTAGGCCATATGGTTTTTTAACAATTGACGTTGTCAATTTATTTTCTGTTATTCCCCATTTGAATGGTATGGAGATGTTTTGTGACAGTTTGAATATGTGTCAATATATTAACAAGAGTAGAATCAATTTTGTATGTGATTTGATGGAAATTATTCTTAAAAATAATTTCATTAAATTTGAAGGGGAAACATTTCAACAATGTTCTGGAGTAGCAATGGGGGCAAAATGTGCCCCAGTTTTTGTGAACTTGGTCCTGTTGGCATGGGAAAGGGTTTTTGTCTTTCCATCAAGATTTTCTGACAACATTGTACTTTACAATAGGTTTTTAGATGACTTGCTTATTTTATGGGATGGTGGCGAAGCTAGTGCAGTTGAATTTGTTCAATATCTGAATACTACCACTAGTTTCTTGAGATTCACCTATGTCTGGAACATAGACAAGGTGAATTTTTTGGATTTAACCATCTTAAAGGATGAGGAAGGTTTGACTAGCACACTTTATAGGAAAGAAAGTTATTCCAATTCACTTTTGCATTTTAGGAGTTGCCATCCTTGCCACCAGAGAAAAGGGGTTGCCAAGGGTCAAATGGCACGTATTTCAAGGTTGGTAAGTGATGATGGCTTATTTAAGCAAGAAATTTACAAACTTATAGGTATGTTGTTGGATAGGGGATACCCACTCAAGTTATTATTAAAAGTGAAGAGAGAGGTATATAGGAAAAGAAGTTCTACATACTCCCCAATTCTTAAGACAACTTTGGAGGTAAATATAGGTGAGCAAGAACAAGGTTCAAAGAAGACAATAAGCCCCCAGGGACCATGTTTCATTTTAAAATTTAATGATAAAGCTTTAGAAATATGTACGGCACTGTGGAATGCATGGAATTATTACCTGGGTAGTGCAACCAAGGAGGTGGTTGGGATGACACCCAGGATTGTTTATAGTAAAGGAGAAAACCTGAAAGCATTTTTTGAGAAGGAGCCTAGGTACAGGAAGTCCTGGATGGCTAAATGTGGTAGTTGTAGGTGTTGCAGATTTATTGCTGAAGGTGCATACTTGTGTGTCAAAGGGTATTGGCATACTTTGGCATGCCCAGGGGCATGCAACTGCAACACAAGGAATTTGGTGTACGTTGCTTCATGTATTTCTTGTGATGCATTCTATGTTGGAATGACAACACGTAGATTGCGTGATAGAATTAGTGAGCACGTGTGGTCGTTAAAGAAGAAAGATCAACACAATGCTTTATATTTGCACAGTTGTAAGTGCAATGGTTTTAAAAAGTTTTTATTTTTTGTAATAGGGTATACACTGATCGGGGGGGGGTGACATTGGTAACAGGGTGGCTGTTTTGGAAGTTGAATGGCAGTTAAGATTGGATGCCATGAGATTTCCTGGCATTAATGATTTTATTTCCATTAAACCAGTGTTGAAGTATAAATCCAGCTTAATATAACTAGTTTTTGCACTAGTAGTTTATATATACATATGCTACTATGCACTGTTTTTATTTTATTTTTTTATTTTTATTTTTATTTATGTTTATTCAATGTTTTCATTCATTGTTTTCATTATTATTTTATTATTTTATTATTTTTTTTAGTTATTATTTTGATTCTTAGTTAGGTTTGTTGCTATATATCTAATTTGGGGTTGTAATGCCCAGTGGAGTATTGTAAATGTGCTTAAGGTGGGTTGATTAGAAAAGGTTAAAATGTTAATTAGTATTTGTTATTTGGACTGGCTCATTGGTTGAGTATTTGATGATGTCATTTTTTAATTGATGGAAGTTTATTTAAATATTGTGTGTTTGTGTTTTTGCACTGACTCTGATGATGCCATTGTATGGCGAAAGCGCTTAGTCGGTGTTTGCTGCTATTAAACAACATATTCTTCAACGTCTCTGCTTGGTCCTGGATGTTCCTATATGCAGTTGTCATCAATTTCTGTGAATTTTTGGAGTTGTGCCCTAGTTTGGGTTTCGTTTTGTTTTTTAAGTTATACGATACACTTCTAGCAGGAAATCAGAACAAACAAACCCAACCAGATGCTTAACAATTGTAGAAACTTCTACTTAATTCCTCACACACACAGAGTAAAATAAAAGTGGTATAAAAAACTCAGAAATAAGCAAAAAACAGGATACTTAATGCTATATTTCACAAATCAGTTAGCTCAAAGCCCTTCCTCCTGCTTCCTCCGATTAGCTCAGTGTGAAATGGCAGAAACAGTCACAAGTTAACTTCTTAAGTAACAAAGTTGAAACCTGAAACAACTTTAAAAAAAGCTTGAAAGAACCAGTGAGGTGCTTACTCCAAGGCATAGCAAAGGCAACCTCAGTCAGTCAATGACCACAAACAATTCACTCTCACTGAAATGCTTTACTGGCCTTGGCTAAGCTATGATGGCCTGGGACATGTGCTGAGACACACAGCCTCTACTAAAATACAACTAGGCCCAAAACACAAGCCTGAATATGGACAATGCTATACTACAAACACTGGTTAGGTAGAAAAATCTGCAGAAATGTTTAAACAAATACAGGATCAAGGAGACTCTAGAGAATGCTTTTAAATGCAAACAAGTTATATGATACACTCCTAGCAGGAAATCAGAACAAACAAACCCAACCAGATGGTTAACAATTGTAGAAAATTCTACTTAATACCTTCCACAGAGTGAGTAAAATAAAAGTGCTATAAATAACTCAGAAATAAGCAAAAAAAGGATACTTAATGTTATATATCACAGATTAGTTAGGTCTGAGCCCTTCCTCCGACTTCCTCCAATTAGTTCAGTGTGAAATGGCAGAAACAGTCACAAGTTAACTTCTCAAGTAACAAAGTTGAAACCTGGAACAACTTTAAAAAAAGCTTGAAAGGACCAATGAGGTCCTTACTCCAAAGTGTAGTCCAGGCAACCTCTGTCAGCCAATGACCACAAACAATTCACTCTCACTGAAATGCTATACTACCCTTGGCTAAGCAATCTTGCCTGGGACATGTGCTCAGACCCACAGCTTCTACTAACAAACAACTAAGCCCAAAACACAAGCCTGAATATGGACAATGCTACACTACAAATACTACTTAGGTAGAAAAAAACTGCAGAAATATTTAAACCGATAAAGGATCAAGGAGACTCTAGAGAATGCTTTTAAATGGAAACAAGTTATATGATACATTCCTAGCAGGAAATCAGAACAAACAAACCCAACCAGATGCTTAACAATTGTAGAAAATTCTACTTAATACCTCACACACAGTGAGTAAAATAAAAGTGGTATAAACAACTCAGAAATAAGCAAAAAACAGGATACTTAATGTTATAGATCACAGATCCGTTAGCTCAAAGCCCTTCCTCCGACTTCCTCCGATAAGCTCAGGGTAAAATGGCAGAAACAGTCAGAAGTTACCTTCTTACGTCACAAAGTTGAAACCTGGAACAACTTTTAAAAAAGCTTGAAAGGACCAATGAGGTGCTTACTCCAAGGTGTAGTCCAGGCAACCTCTGTCAGCCAATGACCACAAACAATTCACTCTCACTGAAATGCTATACTGGCCTTGGCTAAGCTATGATGGCCTGGGACATGTGCTCAGACCCACAGCTTCTACTAACAAACAACTAGGCCCAAAACACAAGCCTGAATATGGACAATGCTACACTACAAACACTACTTAGGTAGAAAAAAACTGCAGAAATGTTTAAACAGATAAAGGATCAAGGAGACTCTAGAGAATGCTTTTAAATGCAAACAAGTTATATGATACACTCCTAGCAGGAAATCAGAACAAACAAACCAAACCAGATGCTTAACAATTGTAGAAAATTTTACTTAATATCTCACACACAGTGAGTAAAATAAAAGTGGTATAAATAACTCAGAAATAAGCAAAAACAGGATACTTAATGTTATATATCACAGATCAGTTAGCTCAGAGCCCTTCCTCCGACTTCTTCCAATTAGCTCAGTGTGAAATGGCAGAAACAGTCACAAGTTAACTTCCTAAGTAACAAAGTTGAAACCTGAAACAACTTTAAAAAAAGCTTGAAAGAAACAATGAGGTGCTTACTCCAAGGTGTAGAACATGCAACCTCAGTCAGCCAATGACCACAAACAATGCATTCTCACTGAAAGGCTTTACTTGCCTTGGCTAAACTATGCTGGCCTTGGACATGTGCTCAGACATGCAGCCTTTACTAGCAAACAACTAGGCCCAAAACACAAGCCTGAATATGGACAATGCTACACTACAAACACTACTTAGGTAGAAAAAACTACAAAAATGTTTAAACAGATAAAGGATCAAGGATACTCTAGAGAATGCTTTTAAATGCAAACAAGTTATATGATACCCTCCTAGCAGGAAATCAGAACAAACAAACCCAACCAGATGCTTTACAATTGCAAAAAATTCTACTTAATACCTCACACACAGTGAGTAAAATAAAAGTGCTATAAATAACTCAGAAATAAGCAAAAAAAGGAAACTTAATGTTATATATCACAAATTAGTTAGCTCTGAGCCCTTCCTCCGACTTCCTCCAATTAGCTCAGTGTGAAATGGCAGAAACAGTCATAAGTTAACTTCTCAAGTAACAAAGTTGAAACCTGGAACAACTTTAAAAAAAGCTTGAAAGGACCAATGAGGTGCTTAATCCAAGGTGTAGTACAGGCAACCTCAGTCAGCCAATAACCATAAAAAATTCACTCTCACTGAAATCCTTTACTGGCCTTGTCTAAGCTATGATGGCCTGGGACATGTGCTCAGACACACAGCCTCTACTAAGAAAAAACTAGGCCCAAAACACAAGCCTGAATATGGACTATGCTACACTACAAACTCTAGTTAGGTAGAAAAACTGCAGAAATGTTTAAACAGATAAAGGATCAAGGAGACACTAGAGAGTGCTGTTAAATGCAAACAAGTTATATGATATACTCCTAGCAGGAAATCAGAACAAAAAAACCTAACCAGATCCTTAACAATTGTAGAAAATTCTACTTGATACCTCACACACAGTCAGTAAAATAAAAGTGCTGTAAATAACTCAGAAATAAGCAAAAAACAGGATTCTTAATGTTATACATCACAGATTAGTTAGCTCAGAGCCCTTCCTCTTACTTTTTTCCAATTAGTTCAGTGTGAAATGACAGAAACTGTCACAGGTTAACTCCTTAAGTAACAAAGTTGAAACCCGAAACAACTTTAAAAGAAGCTTCAAAAAACCAATGAGGTGCTTACTCCAATGTGTAGTCTAGGCAGCCTCAGTCAGTCAATGACCACAAATAATTCACTCTCACTGAAATACTATACTGGCCTTGGCAAATCTATGATGGCCTGGGACATGTGCTCAGACACACAGCCTCTACTAAGAAACAACTAGGCCAGAAACACAATCCTGAATATGGACAATGCTACACTACAAACACAACTTAGATAGAAAAAACTGCGGAAATGTTTAAACAGATAAAGGATCAAAGAGACTCTAGAGAATGCTTTTAAATGCAAACAAGTTATACGATACACTTCTAGCAGGAAATCAGAACAAACAAACCCAACCAGATGCTTAACAATTGTAGAAACTTCTACTTAATTCCTCACACACAGAGAGTAAAATAAAAGTGGTATAAAAAACTCAGAAATAAGCAAAAAACAGGATACTTAATGCTATATTTCACAAATCAGTTAGCTCAGAGCCCTTCCTCCTGCTTCCTCCGATTAGCTCAGTGTGAAATGGCAGAAACAGTCACAAGTTAACTTCTTAAGTAAAAAAGTTGAAACCTGAAACAACTTTAAAAAAAAGCTTGAAAGAACCAATGAGGTGCTAACTCCAAGGCATAGCAAAGGCAACCTCAGTCAGTCAATGACCAGAAAAAATTCACTCTCACTGAAATATTTTACTAGCCTTGGCTAAGCTATGATGGCGTGGGACATGTGCTCAGACACACAGCCTCTACTAACAACCAACTAGGCCCAAAACACAAGCCTGAATATGGACAATGCTATACTACAAACACTAGTTAGTCAGAAAAAAATTGCAGAAATGTTTAAACAAATAAAGGATCAAGGAGACTCTATAGAATGCTTTTAAATGCAAACATGTTATATGATACACTCCTAGCAGGAAATCAGAACAAACAAACCCAACCAGATGGTTAAAAATTGTAGAAAATTCTACTTAATACCTCCCACATAACGAGTAAAATAAAAGTGCTATAAACAACTCAGAAATAAGCAAAAAAAGGATAGTTAATGTTATATATCACAGATTAGTTAGGTCTGAGCCCTTCCTCCGACTTCCTCCAATTAGTTCAGTGTGAAATGGCAGAAACAGTCACAAGTTAACTTCTCAAGTAACAAAGTTGAAACCTGGAACAACTTTAAAAAAAGCTTGAAAGGACCAATGAGGTGCTTACTCCAAGGTGTAGTCCAGGCAACCTCTGTCAGCCAATGACCACAAACAATTCACCCTCACTGAAATGCTATACTACCTTTGGCTAAGCAATCTTGCCTGGGACATGTGCTCAGACCCACAGCTTCTACTAACAAACAACTAAGCCCAAAACACAAGCCTGAATATGGACAATGCTACACTACAAATACTACTTAGGTAGAAAAAAACTGCAGAAATGTTTAAACAGATAAAGGATCAAGGACACTCTACACAATGCTTTTAAATGTAAACAAGTTATATGATACATTCCTAGCAGGAAATCAGAACAAACAAACCCAACCAGATGCTTTACAATTGTAGAAAATTCTACTTCATACTTCACACACAGTGAGTAAAATAAAAGTGGTATAAATAACTCAGAAATTAGCAAAAAAAGGATACTTAATGTTATAGATCACAGATCCGTTAGCTCAAAGCCCTTCCTCCGACTTCCTCCGATAAGCTCAGGGTAAAATGGCAGAAACAGTCAGAAGTTACCTTCTTACGTCACAAAGTTGAAACCTGGAACAACTTTTAAAAAAGCTTGAAAGGACCAATGAGGTGCTTACTCCAAGGTGTAGTCCAGGCAACCTCTGTCAGCCAATGACCACAAACAATTCACTCTCACTGAAATGCTATACTGGCCTTGGCTAAGCTATGATGGCCTGGGACATGTGCTCAGACCCACAGCTTCTACTAACAAACAACTAGGCCCAAAACACAAGCCTGAATATGGACAATGCTACACTACAAACACTACTTAGGTAGAAAAAACTGCAGAAATGTTTAAACAGATAAAGGATCAAGGAGACTCTATAGAATGCTTTTAAATGCAAACAAGTTATATGATACAATCCTAGCAGGAAATCATAACAAACAAACCCAACCAGATGGTTAACAATTGTAGAAAATTCTACTTAATACCTCACACACAGTGAGTAAAATAAAAGTGGTATAAATAACTCAGAAATAAGCAAAAAACAGGATACTTAATGTTATATATCACAGATCAGTTAGCTCAGAGCCCTTCTTCCGACTTCCTCCGATTAGCTCAGTGTGACATGGCAGAAACAGTCACAAGTTAACTTCCTAAGTAACAAAGTTGAAACCTGAAACAGCTTTAAAAAAAAGCATGAAAGAACCAATGAGGTGCTTACTCCAAGGCATAGAACAGGCAACCTCAATCAGCCAATGACCACAAACAATGCATTCTCACTGAAAAGCTTTACTTGCCTTGGCTAAGCCAAGCTGGCCTGGGACATGTGCTCAGACACACAGCCTCTACTAGCAAACAACTTGGCCCAAAACACAAGCCTGAATATGGACAATGCTACACTACAAACACTACTTAGGTAGAAAAAACTACAAAAATGTTTAAACAGATAAAGGATCAAGGATACTCTAGAGAATGCTTTTAAATGCAAACAAGTTATATGATACCCTCCTAGCAGGAAATCAGAACAAACAAACCCAACCAGATGCTTTACAATTGCAAAAAATTCTACTTAATACCTCACACACAGTGAGTAAAATAAAAGTGCTATAAATAACTCAGAAATAAGCAAAAAAAGGAAACTTAATGTTATATATCACAAATTAGTTAGCTCAGAGCCCTTCCTCCGACTTCCTCCAATTAGCTCAGTGTGAAATGGCAGAAACAGTCACAAGTTAACTTCTTAATTAACAAAGTTGTAACCTGAAACAACTTTAAAAAAAGCTTGAAAGAACCAATGAGGTGCTTACTCCAAGGCGTAGTACAGGCAACCTCACTCAGCCAATAACCATAAGCAATTCACTCTCACTGAAACGCTTTACTGGCCTTGGCTAAGCTATGATGGCCTGGGACATGTGCTCAGACACACAGCCTCTACTAATAAAAAACTAGGCCCAAAACACAAGCCTGAATATGGACAATGCTACACTACAAACTCTAGTTAGGTAGAAAAAACTGCAGAGATGTTTAAACAGATAAAGGATCAAGGAGACATTAGAGAGTGCTTTTAAATGCAAACAAGTTATATGATACACTCCTAGCAGGAAATCAGAACAAAAAAACCTAACCAGATCCTTAACAATTGTAGAAAATGCTACTTGATACCTCACACACAATGAGTAAAATAAAAGTGTTTTAAACAACTCAGAAATAAGCAAAAAACAGGATTATTAATGTTATATATCACAGATTAGGTAGCTCAGAGCCCTTCCTCTGACTTTTTTCCAGTTAGCTCAGTGTGAAATGGCAGAAACAGTCACAGGTTAACTGCTTAAGTAACAAAGTTGAAACCTGAAACAACTTCAAAAGAAGCTTCAAAAAACCAATGAGGTGCTTACTCCAATGTGTAGTCTAGGCAGCCTCAGTCAGTCAATGACCACAAATAATTCACTCTCACTGAAATACTATACTGGCCTTGGCAAATCTATGATGGCCTGGGACATGTGCTCAGACACACAGCCTCTACTAAGAAACAACTAGGCCAGAAACACAATCCTGAATATGGACAATGCTACACTACAAACACAACTTAGATAGAAAAAACTGCGGAAATGTTTAAACAGATAAAGGATCAAAGAGACTCTAGAGAATGCTTTTAAATGCAAACAAGTTATACGATACACTTCTAGCAGGAAATCAGAACAAACAAACCCAACCAGATGCTTAACAATTGTAGAAACTTCTACTTAATTCCTCACACACAGAGAGTAAAATAAAAGTGGTATAAATAACTCAGAAATAAGCAAAAAACAGGATACTTAATGCTATATTTCACAAATCAGTTAGCTCAGAGCCCTTCCTCCTGCTTCCTCCGATTAGCTCAGTGTGAAATGGCAGAAACAGTCACAAGTTAACTTCTTAAGTAAAAAAGTTGAAACCTGAAACAACTTTAAAAAAAAGCTTGAAAGAACCAATGAGGTGCTAACTCCAAGGCATAGCAAAGGCAACCTCAGTCAGTCAATGACCAGAAAAAATTCACTGTCACTGAAATATTTTACTGGCCTTGGCTAAGCTATGATGGCGTGGGACATGTGCTCAGACACACAGCCTCTACTAACAAACAACTAATCCCAAAACACAAGCCTGAATATGGACAATGCTATACTACAAACACTAGTTAGTCAGAAAAAATTGCAGAAATGTTTAAACAAATAAAGAATCAAGGAGACTCTATAGAATGCTTTTAAACGCAAACACATTATATGATACACTCCTAGCAGGAAATCAGAACAAACAAACCCAACCAGATGGTTAAAAATTGTAGAAAATTCTACTTAATACCTCCCACATAACGAGTAAAATAAAAGTGTTATAAACAACTCAGAAATAAGCAAAAAAAGGATAGTTAATGTCATATATCACAGATTAGTTAGGTCTGAGCCCTTCCTCCGACTTCCTCCAATTAGTTCAGTGTGAAATGGCAGAAACAGTCACAAGTTAACTTCTCAAGTAACAAAGTTGAAACCTGGAACAACTTTAAAAAGCTTGAAAGGACCAATGAGGTGCTTACTCCAAGGTGTAGTCCAGGCAACCTCTGTCAGCCAATGACCACAAACAATTCACTCTCACTGAAATGCTATACTACCTTTGGCTAAGCTATCTTGCCTGGGACATGTGCTCAGACCCACAGCTTCTACTAACAAACAACTAGGCCCAAAACACAAGCCTGAATATGGACAATGCTACACTACAAACACTACTTAGGTAGAAAAAACTGCAGAAATGTTTAAACAGATAAAGGATCAAGGACACTCTACACAATGCTTTTAAATGCAAACAAGTTATATGATACACTCCTAGCAGGAAATCAGAACAAACAAACCAAACCAGATGCTTAACAATTGTAGAAAATTTTACTTAATACCTCACACACAGTGCGTAAAATAAAAGTGGTATAAACAACTCAGAAATAAGCAAAAACAGGATACTTAATGCTATAGATCACAGATCCGTTAGCTCAGAGCCCTTCCTCCGACTTCCTCTGATTAGCTCAGTGTAAAATGGCAGAAACAGTCACAAGTTACCTTCTTACGTGACAAAGTTGAAACCTGAAACAACTTTAAAAAAGCTTGAAAGAACCAATGAGGTGCTAAGTCCAAGGCGTAGAACAGGCAAACTCAGTCAGCCAATGACCACAAACAATTCATGCTCACTGAAATGCTTTACTTGCCTTGGCTAAGCTATGCTGGCCTTGGACATGTGCTCAGACATGCAGCCTTTACTAGCAAACAACTAGGCCCAAAACACAAGCCTGAATATGGACAATGCTACACTACAAACACTACTAAGGGAGATAAAACTGCAGTAATGTTTCAACAGATAAAGGATGAAGGAGACTCTAGAGAATGCTTTTAACTGCAATCAAGTTATATGATACACTCCTAGCAGGAAATCAGAACAAACAAACCCAGCCAGATGGTTAACAATTGCAAAAAATTCTACTTAATACCTCACACACAGTGAGTAAAATAAAAATGCTATAAATAACTCAGAAATAAGCAAAAAAAGGAAACTTAATGTTATATATCACAAATTAGTTAGCTCATAGCCCTTCCTCTGACTTCCTCCGATTAGCTCAGTGTGAAATGGCAGAAACAGTCACAAGTTAACTTCTCAAGTAACAAAGTTGAAACCTGGAACAACTTTTAAAAAAGCTTGAAAGGACCAATGAGGTGCTTACTCCAAGGTGTAGTCCAGGCAACCTCTGTCAGCCAATAACCATAAGCAATTCACTCTCACTGAAATGCTATACTGGCCTTGGCTAAGCTATGATGGCCTGGGACATGTGCTCAGACCCACAGCTTCTACTAACAAACAACTAGGCCCAAAACACAAGCCTGAATATGGACAATGCTACACTACAAACACTACTTTGGTAGAAAAAACTGCAGAAATGTTTAAACAGATAAAGGATCAAGGAGACTCTAGAGAATGCTTTTAAATGCAAACAAGTTATATGATACACTCCTAGCAGGAAATCAGAACAAACAAACCCAACCAGATGCTTAACAATGGTAGAAAATTCTACTTAATACCTCACACACAGTGAGTAAAATAAAAGTGCTATAAATAACTCAGAAATAAGCAAAAAACAGGATACTTAATGTAATATATCACAGATGAGTTAGCTCAGAGCCCTTCTTCTGACTTCCTCCTATTATCTCAGTATGAAATGGCAGAAACAGTCACAAGTTAACTTCCTAAGTAACAAAGTTGAAACCTGGAACAACTTTAAAAAAAGCTTGAAAGGACCAATGAGATGCTTACTCCAAGGCGTAGTACAGGCAACCTCAGTCAGCCAATAACCATAAAAAATTCACTCTCACTGAAATGCTTTACTGGCCTTGGCTAAGCTATGATGGCCTGGGACATGTGCTCAGACACACAGCCTCTACTAACAAAAAACTAGGCCCAAAACACAAGCCTGAATATGGACTATGCTACACTACAAACTCTAGTTAGGTAGAAAAAACTGCAGAAATGTTTAAACAGATAAAGGATCAAGGAGACACTAGAGAGTGCTTTTAAATGCAAACAAGTTATATGATACACTCCTAGCAGGAAATCAGAACAAAAAAACCCAACCAGATGCTTAACAATATTAGAAAATTCTACTTAATACCTCACACACAGTTTGTAAAATAAAAGTGCTATAAATAACTCAGAAATAAGCAAAAAATAGGATACTTAATGTTATATTTCACAGATCAGTTAGCTCAGAGCCCTTCTCCTGACTTCCTCTGATTAGCTCAGTGTGAAATGGCAGAAGCTGTCACAAGTTAACTTCTTTAGTAACAAAGTTGAAACCTGAAACAACTTTAAAAAGATATATATATATATATATATATATATATATATATATATATATATATATAGATAGATAGATAGATAGATAGATATTAACCATTATTTCCATTTACTAAAAGCTGATAAATTATTCATGTTGGTCTCAATCTTTCCTTTCTTTCCACTTGCCTCTTTTATTATTTAATGTAAACTGACCTCTGAATATTTTTGAGCCATATATCCTGTGAATAATATTGTTCAATATTTTTAATTGATGCTATGTATATACGTCCCGTGTTTCTTATATGTTTGTATTTGCTACTAATTATCTGCCTAGTGGAACTTTTCTCCCTGGGCCACCAGTAAAAGTGCAATAGCCTAGTGGTATGCCTCTCAAGTGCCCCTGATTCTAAGGGATGCTCCTGTTGTTTGGCTCAAACTTTTAATCTGCTTTCACTAAAACTGGTGACTTTTTCAGAAAAGGTGATGGGTTATAGTCAGTAAATATTAATGATTATTGCAGTTACAGATATCTTTTATTTTAGAAAATGCTCATTAGTTCAAGTTCCCTTAGTCTGTCAAGTCCCCAAGCAAATAGTACCACTATAAAAAATGTCCTTGATTTGTGGCCTTTGTCCCTTACTATTTTTGGTTTTGCTCCTGGTCTGGGACATAAGAGACTGAAAGCTTTGCCCATTTGGACTATGAAACAAAATGCAAACAAAATAAAAGCTGGAAAAAGTATATACATGAGTTCAATTTTTACAGCACTTTTTCAGATTTTTCTGGGGAAAAAAAAGCAAAAAATGTTGAAGATGCAACTTTCCTTCAGCTGCAAGCAACCATGCACTTAATGTATTTAATATATTTAATTTTATTAAAGAAGAGATGAGTAATGTGTTGTCATTAAACACAAGCTATAGTAGTATGGGGAATCCAAAAAAGAACTTGCTTAATTTGTATATTGACCATTTCTTTTTTACTAGATATCCGACTTACAGAAAACTATTGATGCATATATGATTAAATTAGGGCAAAGAGCCAATGTCTTGTGAATTTGGTTAACTGCATGTCTTGCAGAGAGAGAAAATTGTCTGTGGTATTACAAGTGATAAATTAAGCAATAATGTTTGGTCAGAATCTGACTTGACACTGGAAAAGCTGTAAATGTGTGCAGTGCAATAGAGTTAATCAGTATGAAAGAGCTTGTGGAAGATTTAGATGTGCATAAAATTAAAATTAATCTAAAGTCTGTTGGCATTAGACAAAGGCAAACTGCAGTTTGAACAATGATTCAAACAGTATGATAGTAAAGGAGTTAGTGTTGAATTCATAGATGAGCCCTGCACACCTGAGCAGTGCTAATATTTGAGGAGGGCACTGTGCATGCTAGCTTGCAGGTGCTGACATGTATTAACATTGTCTGAAGATCACTCGTACCCTGCACATGGGTGCTACATGTATTAGTTATGCCCTATATGTCTTTGAATCCAAAACTTAACAGAATCTGTGATACACAGAGCTGCAGTGAATAGAACTGATATAAGATTACGGACTGCAGACTTAATTGTTTTAAACAATGTGCTGCCTTGTTTATCTGCCATGACAAGATTATTAACTTCCTCAACTTAAGTGGTTAGAGCTAAAGTTGCTTAAAATATGGTTCTGACAAGATAGCCACATAACAAGAAAAGGTTACTTTACCATTTCAAGCCTATTCCATGTATCATGATGAAATTTATGAGTGACAAGGACTGTTGGTCGATTCCAGTAACGAGATTATGTCAAACTAGCTACGTGATTAGACATTAGTCAGAATTCACAAAGAATACCTAAGGTTTATTAAGTGTAGGGAAAGACCATGTGACATACTTGCAAGGATTCATAGACATTTGCAATGCAAATTAATTTGGGAAGGAGCAACGCACAGGGCATGGGTGATTCAGAAACACAGCCAATGTGACTGCACAAGTCTCAAAACAGAATGGTACGCAGTGCATACTAATGATTATACAATGACATAGAAATGAGGAATTCCAATCAAATGAGACATATGGTATATGCAAATGATGAAACACAAAATGGTAGACCAATTCAGACATAAAAGAGACATGCTGCATCCCTGCACATATCTATTTTTACATTGAGAATCATGGCATATATGAGGGGTTTGATGCTTGCTATAACAGCAGATATAGCACAGCAGCACGTGTTAATGACTTTCCTCAAAGCCAGTGTCTGCAAATGTTGCATGTCACAGCTGTCCTTACCATGAGGTACAGACATAGCCTGACACACCACCACTTAAATTACCAGTAGATTGTGGACCATTTCCCTGTGGACAGGGAGAATGTACATGACTTGTCAAACTGTGTTGTCCACAGGCAAAATAAAGGTGAATGTGTGGTATGCCTATTCCTATTCCTATGGATGCTAAGATATGTGTAGCTTTAACCATCTTACTTATAGGGAGATTTAGTGAACTACTAGGGATGCAATACAGATAATGCAGGTGTCATCCTTACAAATCCTGAAACAGTTCCTTGACATTACACTGCAACATGTGTAGGGGCATATCTAGTTCTCCTGGACTGTAAAGAAGAGAATCACTACCATGCAGGCATTTCACAACGTAGCTCATTTCACTGAGGTCCTGGGAGATATTGATTGCACACACATTGCCATCAAAGCCCTAGCTGGTCCAGATGGACTGTGATACATCAATGGGAAGGACTTCCATTCCCTCATCTGCCAGCTGGTCTGTAATGCTCAGAACAGTCCTCATGATTGCTCCTGCAAGGGGATTTCCCACAGGGTCTTCTAGTTGGTAGGTACACACAGAGTCTAGTAAGACAGTCATATACACACAAGTACCATCCAAGCAAGGAGCAGGCCATGCATATCATGTATGACATGTGTGTGTCATTTATTGTGCATTTTCAGACAATGCCAGATATGCCCTAAAGCTCTGGTACATAACCAGTGAATGGCCTTAATGCAGCACATGTTAAAACACATACAATTGTGAGAATGTGTTGTTCAGTCTACTCAAGGGCTGCTTCCATTGCCTTGATACATTAGGAAGGGCACTGCAATACAGTCTTGAAATCTACAGCAAGATTTTTGTTTAATGTGAACTAAACTTCATCAGAATACACAATAAAAAAACAATGATAGAATTTCAATCACAAGTCTGCTTGTATTAAGGAGGCCAAAACTGTTGACTATTCATTGTTTTTAGCATTGTTTTTTAACCATATAAATAATGAATACTTTGATGATTGTATGGCAATTTTTATGTGTAATTTAAGGTTTATTTTAGTTGTTTGAAATGTAGTTTCCTATTTAACTAATGTGCATTTTCTGGGCTGTGTTTGATTGGTTGACATTTTGCAGTTGACTGGTTAAGGGAAGTTTAAAAGGTTTTGTTGTCTTTTATTGTACATTCTGATGCAATTCCACTCATAGTGGAACAAAAGAGCTAAATCTCAACTTTGGGATTGGACCACATTTCCGGATTTTTTGTTTGATTCCATTTACTTACTGTGGACATGTCTTAACATATGGCTTTGGAATCCCATGCTCCTTGTATCTTGATCTTCCTATGGTTTCCTATCCTCAAGTATTGAATCTCTCCAGCTACAGGAAGATGGTACAGCGCCATGCAAGTAGATTCCCAGTTATGCATACACCATAACATCTGCCTCACTCTCACTGACATCCACTACAGGGGTTGTTGTAGTTTACCAAATAGAACTTCTTTCTTAACTTTGGGAAGATCCATATCTACAGAGACTTCAGTAAAATTCCTCTGTTTCAAAGCTTTGTGGTTGTAAGCAGAGTTGCACAAAGTGGTACCATCACTTTATATGAACTTGATAACAACTAGTCAGTGCAATGGTTATGCTAATAAAACCAGAGAGCGCCACTGACTATTAGCTTCTGATATTCAATGCACTGTTCAAGTAGGACTGCACTAGCAGTGCAAGTCACACTGACCATGAAGGAAGTGACCTGTATTCTCATGTATTCATATGGTATATATACATCCACAGCATTGTGATCTAACACTATGTTCATGTTCTAGTGTAATGGCACAGTGCTACATTGCATAACACCATGTGATTCACACATATGCACCCCTGTGCATGAATCTACTGTTTTGTTCCTCAAGCAGACCTGTATTGAGTGTCCGTGGTTGGTTCAGGAGTGACGAATGTGGAACTCTAGCTTGCTATACCAAGGAGAGAAGAATTTTCTTGTTCCTCTTGCTCATGAACTTTGTTAAGCAGGTGCTGGGAAGGTATGACAATCCATTGTAGAAAGTGGATGGCTTACACGAGATGGTTGGGATGTTGAGAGATGCCAGTGGCATCACCCATTCTAGCTGGTCTACAAGTATACTTATGAGTGCATATTTGTTTTCCAGTGAAGAAAGAGTGACAACTAATGATGCTGGGTTTTACAGAAGGTGAGAGTACCTTGTGCAGCATGTGGCATGGATAACATCTGTACCAGTGCACTAATGGAGGAATAAATCTGTATGTAGTATTTGCCTATTACAGCCTTTAGTTAGTAACATAAATATACTACACTGGATTTAGAAATGCTTTCTCCTTTAAAGTTTAAGAATCTGCTCTCATTAAATGTTGATAATATAATTATCAGTCACAGACCAGGAACAATTAAGTAAATAAAAGATAAATGGGACCTGAAATCTACACTGAATGCTGATACAAAAATAAACTACACACTGCGGTGGTGGTGCTGCGGTAGCGTTGTCGCCTCACAGTAAGACGTTGTCCTGTTCGATTCTCAGCTAGAGCATCTTCTGTGTGGAGACATGCGTGAATGGGTGTACCTTCGTTAAAGGTTGTGCGTCAGGGCCGGCAACTCAGCACGTAAAAATCTACTGCCAATCATTAGCAGACCAGAGTTCTGCTGTGGCGACCCCTAACCGGAAAAAGCTGAAAGACACAACATTGGAATAATGACAATTCTAGAGTAAATATCTTATGTTTTCTTCATTAAATAACCAATAACTTTGATTTTTCCTACTATCTATATTTTTGGGCACTGGGCATACATTCTAGAAGAAAGATAACATGCATTTTCTGTCAGGCATGGGATTAGTCATAAAAATATGCATACTTTCCAATCTGATTTATATGCAGTTTATGAGTATTATTAATGTATATTTCATACCTACTAAACTGAAATTTTTTGGACTTAATTGTCCCCATATTGATAAACATGTAAATGTGAACAGGTGACCACATTGTAAGTGACTATGCATTTTCTAAATAATTTTGGAATAATTCATCAAATATATTGAAAAAATATCAGCAGCTCTTTATCACAAAAACATCTTCAAATAAGTATACCCTAAACAACATGCCTAAATTAACAATTGTTATAACCAAGATGTTAAATATTTTAGTAAATTTCTACATCACTGGAGAACAGGTTTGTGGGGACAGTATTTAATTTAAAGGCTGTCTGCTTTTCCTGATAAGTTGTTGAGTGCCATTAAGATATCCAAATGATTTTCTATATATCTTCAGAAATATGGAAACACACATAAAAAAATGTATTTAATTTATTTCACAAAAACCAGTCAAGCATTAGGCTTAAACTTCTCTTTTTAATGTAGCAACAATAACAATGTATTGGTCCCAGGAATATTTGATCCATTAATTTATTCCTGTGCTTGTACACTACAGATCTAGCATTACCTTGAAAACCTGGTTTACGCAAAGCTCTTTTGATATACTTTTTTTAAAACTGTGAGACAGTTTGGTCTGGAATGATCAACTAGCTATAGCAACAACCAGACAAGATCAACATGACAGCTGTTAGTAGAAGCCTTGAATAAGGCCGTAAGTGGACAAAGCTTGTTCTTTTTGTCACTGCAGAAGCAGACTGCTACGGAGACCTTTCCTGCAATGGATGTTAATGACATGTTCTGGTGTCTGAAGTCCAAGTATTAGAGGACTCCACTAATGGAGGTCAAGCGGGCTTTTATTTATTTATTTTTTTGAAGAGGTACGGAAATTGTGTTCTGTTTGGGTGAATATAATCCATGTTTAAAAAGTGACTTTCAACAATATCTCAGTTATTCCTGCATCATGGAAAATATTTCATTTCTAATGACTGTCAAGTCAATGTTGTCCTAATGTTCATAATGCTAAGTTTCAGATGGGAATAGACACCTTTATATAGTCTGGAGGACCGCTATGATGATGTAAAGCATAGGTCAGCAGTCTTCTGAAGAGATCTAAATGGCATATGCACTAGTTAGGTGAGTAGGGAGAAGGGCATGCTGGGTACTTTCAAATATCTTCAAAGAACTGTTGAGCTCAAAATGCAATATCTTTTGGAACTAAACTTACTAGACAATGAGGAATAATTTGAAACTAGAGGGAGAGTAACTCTGGGTAGAATGATGGAAGTAGATGTTCTGTTTTCATAGAACAAATTCCCATAACAAACAACAAATCCAGCAACAGAGAAAGAATTCGGGGTGGCATACAGTAGATACAAACATATCTTGTAGATGGGGAACAGAAAATAAAAATTGGCAATGAAATAGTTATGCTTCTCTGCTTTGCCTCGAATCAGATTTAAAACACTGATGATGATGATGATGATGATTTTAATAGAAACAGAATGGCACTCTTTGATAATGATTTTGCTTGCACGGGAAAAAAAAAACAGGACTCTTAGATACAGTAGCAAGGCAACAGATATACCCTGCTCTTCACATAAGCTGGTTACTGTGATACATATCCACATCATAATTATACCATTGATTTCTTTCTGGAAATAAATATTTAGCATTATTGTTATGTTCTCTAGCTCCTCAATTACTCTTTGACATTCCTGGCTATGATGTCTACATTGCTGTTTTTAGTCTGCCTTTAACATTTCTATTAGCTTTTACTGAGCATGGCTTATAAACTGGAACATCTTTATATGTATATATATATATATATATATATATATATATATATATATATATATATATATATATATACTAAATGACAGGGGGTTAACACTTTAAATTTGGCATAAGCTACCCTCAGGAAACCTTTACATTAAAAAAGATATGTATTTAAAAATTGAAATGCTACTCAAACTAAGAATGAAATAAAGCATTTGTGTAACATGTTATCTGTGCTTTCTATTATGTCTGTTTTATCCTTTTCTCATCCATTAGTAAGTGAATAGCCTTCTATTTCAATAATGTTTACAAACATGCTGGTTTTAAAGTCATTATCAGAAACATTCGCCTAATTTTCTTATTAGACAGATACTTCCTGATAATGTTTTGGGGTGTGTACAAGGGAAGGTTTAATGGGGGGGTGTAACGTTTTATAAGAATACTTGCACATGAATTAGATAAAGAAGTCTTCCTGTCACTCTCTGTAGTGGGTAGAGGTGACTCAGCTTTTTGAGAAGAGATATTGTGGTGAGATGTAGCCACAAATAGTATCATCTCAGCACTGACTCAATGTTAAAATATTAGACCTGGTTCTTGTAATTTGACATATACAACTTAGTGCCTGAAGCCTATAAGGCGATTGAGTTGCTACCTTGCTTTGATGGCAGGGCAGCAGGGAGATGAGTGCTGCAGAGGATTTAGTCACTCTTGTTATGTCTGATTATTTTTTGTCCTTGTATAGCTCATTATATTTATGGATCATTTCTTTGTTAGATTAGATGTAGTCCTGCATCCTTGTTCATTCAGTTTTATAAAGATAAACAAATGATACCATATCAGGTAGAAACCATTAACATGGAGGTGCCCAATGAGAAGGACTACAAAAAGAAAGAACTATGAGCAGAAGGGTTTCTAAACCTTCAGGACTTTTGTTACAGATTCAGTGCCTGAGTTCATAAATAAATACATAAGAAAAAAAAGAATGCACCTCTGGTCGAAAATCTGTTTAGGTTATGTAATCCAGCCAATCACAAGATCTCATGATACGTCTGGGTGTCTGCTACTAGGTAAATGAGATCAAGAAGCAGGCAATTACAGTAAAGGAACAAAAGACCATTCATTAAATGAACGTATACAGTACAGGACTGTAGCAGAACAGCCACAACAAGGAGCTGTGTGTGCATGCTACTAAATCTTACTCCTGGGCAGTCAGTTTTGAATATATCCAGTTCTCGTATGGTGGCTGGTATGGTTTAAACAACTAATACTGTGGATTAGCAGTGCTGCCAAGATGTTTGGGCTTTCTGCTATGAAACACTTAGCTGGATGTACTGCTGATGTGGTGTGTGAGGTTAACTTATTTATGTTCTCAATTTTATTTTATCAGCATTACTTGGCAAAAGATCTTAATCTGCATGTATTCAAACTATCACACTCAGTTTAGCAAGATAGCTGGCTACAGATTTCAAGTTGTAAACATGTTTAAAGGGGATAAAAGCTCAGAAATGTGCAAAAGTATTTGTGCCTGTTTTTTATTATAAAAAAATATTGTAGATGGTGGGCCAAAATTGATACACCACAAAAAACGTTATTAGGATCAGTTAAAATCACTTTCTATTGATAACTGCAGTTGCTGTTTAGTCAAGGATTATTTTTCTTAACCTTTACATTTTTATATATTTTCTTATATATGCATTTAAAGAATTGCAAAATTTTGTTTGAAATGTTGCTTTCAATTTCTTATTGCCAGTCCCCAGAAAGTGAATGGTGTAGTTTGAATAAATTTTACTGTTACTTTCATACCCCTGTTAAGGTCTGTGACTCCTGAGATGAATAGTTCAGTGTGCCATTTGAAGTGACTGAATAATATTGGGAAAATGGAGGCACAGGTTGGGATTCAGAAAACTTTGCACATTGCAGTGAGAAAATCTGTACGACAAGTGGCAATTCAGGCACACAGTTACCACTAGTGGAAAATGTTGAGCAGCAGTGCTGGCAACATTATGTGCTAATGGCCACATAATTGGATGCTAGAGTGAAATTATTAAAATTGTTGCCATCATATATGATAGTGAGGCAAATCAAGATGGTGGAATGATTCATAAACATGTAAATACTTCTCTGAACAGCTGAATCACTTGTGGTAATGAACACTGCCAACTCTCCAAATTCATACTAAGGAATTGTGAAAAAATGCTAGCGGTTATTGCTACATTAAAAAAATGTGTATGCAAGAAGCTCTTATTGCCAGTATGATCCATGATGCTTCTGATTGTTGCCCCCAGAAGTACTGTGTAACCTGACAGCATTAAACATTTCATGGGCTCCATGACACCGATAGCATACCTCTCAACCTCTTCGAGCAAAACATCTGGACAAAGCCTAAAATGATGGGGGGACAAATAGGGACAGATTTTAAATATTACTCTTTCAAACTTAGAAAGTTGATAGAATAATAGGTTTTGCATTAGCATGAATTTTCTGAAGGATGTAGAGCCTTAAACTCAAATGTTTGTCATTATTTAATGACTTCAATCCTCAGCTATTTGCCAGAAAAGTTTAGATTTTAAGAGGAACACACCAAAAATATGATGCAGAAATCTAGACATTCTGTGAAAATCTGTACAATTGAGAGGTATGACCGACACTGATAACTAAACATTTAAATATCAAACCACGTACAGATGGTCCTACAGTATTCACAGCTTAAAAACTGAAGCTGAAAAAGTAGCACTTTCCTTGTAGAAGCTGGTATCCAAAGGTTCATAAGTTCACAGGTACTTACTATGCTACTGATCTGTGAGGATCTTAAGAAGCCTAACCTTACATTCCCATGGTAGTTTTTAGCCCTCATCTTTTGTGTATGAATGACTCAGAGATGAGCAGAACAAGGATATGTTGGGACATTTACTTGTTGCCCCATCCATGAGGGACATAGGTGATAAACTGGGGGGGGGGTGAATTTTAGGTTTCTCATCCATTTGTTCAAATTATGTTTAAATAGAATAAGATAAGTACTTTGCTTTATATGTGATAGAAGATGGTCGCATGGAATATTTTTTCTCTGTAATGCCCCCACCTCTCTTTAAACATTCCTGCATCAAATTTTGGTCAATGTGAGAGTGTTCCATGAGATCTCTGTGTTTCTAATATAGTACCTGCAATGTCATCATAGGTATGAGCTGCATTTTTTCATCATATCTGCGCATTTCTCTCACGAGACTATCTTTCTCAATATATTTGGTCTAATGGCATTCCAGTGTGTTTAACTTTAACCTTCGGTCAGGTTGTACAAGTTGCTGAACATGTTAAATCTTCACCTCAATGGGTTCAACCCCCACCCCCCCCAGTTGTGTATTATATCACCAGTGGTAATATTAGATGAATATATGTTGCAATTCTGAGAAAAGTGTCAACAAAGTTGTAAGGGGAAAACTATATATGAGCTGCATTTCTTTTTTGTATGTGCACATTTCTCTCACATGCCATGACTGTATATTTGATAACAGGCTTCAGTCAAAATTGTACAAGTAGCTCAACACATTAAGGCTTTATTTTATGGCTTGCATGTGTTGATGATAGTGTGTTTAAATCCCCCCTCCACCTTGAATGTACATTGTGACATCACTGGTAATTTTGTTTTTCTTTTGAATATAATAGCTGTAATGTAATCACAGCAAACATAGATATGAGCTACATTTTTCATTGTATAAGTACCCCTCTCTCCCCCACTCTCTTTCTCGCTGTGATTTCCATTGCATAGGTTCATAGGTGTGTACTAGGCTGATGGCTCTGGGGCCTTTACAAGCCTAGCTATAGGATTACCCTGACATTATGCCACCTGACCTTAGTTCCCAGTGCCTCTGTCGAATAGAGCCACTGGAGTGATCCCTAGGGTGAACTTTCTATTTCCCATCCACTCATCAAGATTTCTCTTGAAGAGGGTCAGCAAGGTGCTCTGCTTGACATGTATGGGAAGTCTGTTCCATAACATGGGCAGTCTCTGAATTATGAACCTGTACCTCCAATACATTCTGTTGATTGTGGTAATGAGGTTGCAGTCTCTGGAGCGTGTGGTGCAGAGGGATTGGGATTTCTTTAGATGTAGCATTTCTATACATTCATTTTATTTATTGTTTTATTTTGTTTTGTTTCTTTCCACTTATTTTATAATTCAATGCAGAAGCATCTATTCAAAGCCTTGGCTGGCTCATCTAGTGCCTGGTACTGGTCCTCAAAGTACCGCTGTACCCCAGGCCCTAAAAAAAAAAAAAAAAAAAGACTTTTGGTTACTGTAGGAAGCCAGTTGATCCATTGGCTTTCTTACAGTCAAATTCACACACCACCCTCACTAAAAAAAAATCCAATTACTGCATTGGCTTCCTACAGCAGCCTATCTATGCCCCTCAAAATAAAAAAAAAAGACTTTGACTTACTGTAGGAAGCAAATGGATGCATTGGATCCCATTGCAGCCTATCCATTCCCTCCTTAGCCCTTCAAATGAAGGGCAAAAAAATTCCAGGACTTTGGCATACTGCAAAAAGTGCCAAATGGCTTCCAACAGATACTACATATCTCCCTAAACTCTTCAATTGAAGACCAAAAAAAAAAAAAAAAGAAAAAACACTGAAGTGCCTTTCTGTACCAGCAATTCCATACTGAAAAAAATGCTGCAGGACAAGTGCAGGATCTTTCAGTTGCACCCCATAACACTTTGTATGCAGGGTTGTTGTCCCCTTTGATCCCACTTTTGCTATGCTATCACATGTAGACCTGCATTCATCCCTCCAGAAAGACCAGTCATCCCCCACAGGTGGCAACACCACTACCACCACCACCAACACCAGTACACCCACAACATCTGCATTCTGGGTTGTCACAGCCATCTCCATACATATTACTGCAGCAGTCTGGCATACAAGGCAGCCTTGCAGTGGGCAGTGGTGCTCTTGTGCCTATTGGTAGTAGTGCAAGTGAAGGTGATAGCTTTATCATCCATTGGCTTCTTATAGACATTGTAGGGGAGCTTACTGACAGGAGATTAGATGCCCATACTATCCACTCAGAGAATCTCCTCCTGTGACTCATTGAGTCGCATCCCTGCCCTGCACTGGTTCATCCATCTGAGTTATGGCCCAATGGTGAGGGAGCTCATGGTGGCAAGCAAGCTTCAACTAGGTCATTACTGGAAGGGATAGAGGTTGTGCAATCCCATCCTATCCCTCATTTTGTTAACACCCACTTTGTGTCCATGCCCAGCCTTGTTTGCTGTCCACCCCTCCCTGTCATTGTTGTCTTCTCTAGATCTGATTCTCCCTCCACTGTGCTGCCCCACCCTCATTGTGTCATCACCTCCCCTGTTAGTCTGGTCTTCTTTCTAAGTTTGTTTGTTTGTGTGTCCCAGCTACCTACTGTAATCCTCTGACCTTCCTCTTCCATCCCTTCTTTCCTTCACTAGCTTATCTTCTCTTCATATATATAAAATGAGCATTTGAACCATAGCTGACTGACAGAAACCATTAATGATTTACCAGAAAATCAAAACTTTAAAGAAGGACAGCAGAAACATTTGAGAGAAATAATTTTATCTATGCTTCTGATTTACTATTATTATAAAGTAAACTAAAATAGCAGCATTATCCACGTGTTATGCTTTAATATGAACAGTACCTGTTGCACAATTTATTTTACTTATATTTATTTGACATTGCTTAAAAATGTCATACTTCTGTTAAGTGTAATGTCCTATGCACATATTTCTGTTAAGTGTAATGTCCTGTGCATTATACCGATACGGTTTAGAATGATCCTGCTCATTCTTTCATTTTTCACATTATGTTATACTCTCTGCTTGCTTCCCCTTTTTTTCCTTTTTCATCACTTTCTTATATCCCCATTTCCATCTTTTAATTTAGTCAAAACATAGATGAGCACACCTCTATAATGGCCATTTAAGGCTTTCATATAACTCTACTTCTTGCCACTGCTTTGTATGCATGATACGCAGAACCTGTTGGAGGTGCACAGATTGAGCTATGTTCACTGCTGTTCTTCCTCCTTCCCTGTGGCCATGCCTCATTGCTAACCAGCCTTATCAAGGATAACTGCAATCACAAGTGTGAGTCTAATAAGTTCACATTCTTGCACTGATTTTGCCTGCTGTTCATTCATAATGAGCTCTAAGCGTCACACACATAAAGTAAACAGCTATTGGCTGGCTGTGACCACACCCTGCCACTGTTTACAATGGGACATTCTCCATAGGTATATAGAGAGGACCACAGTTTTAACCCCTTCCTGTGTTTACTTTGCAAATATTTTAGACCAATATTTTTGGTGAGCTCTCATGTACTGAACTAATGTGTAGACACACTACTAGTTAATTATGTAGAATTGTTTTACTCCCATTTGTGCCAAGATTTTCTATGATTAACATTTGTTTATGCTTTGAAGCAATCCCTTTTAAAATAATTGTTTCTTGTAGGTGTATGACATGTGGGCATTTAGTTTTGCTCCCTCCTCCCTTTATGCAAGTGTCACTTTAGAAGCATATAATTTGGTTAAAGTTATAGGTGGAAGGCTAACTATGGCCTGTAGCACAAAGGGACAAAGCACTTACTACATTCCCAGTTGACCCATGTTCTACTAGCAGCACAGGTGTTGGAGGGACTACATGGGGGAGGATGGGAGTGCATGACTTATACCAGTTTGACCATCCTGGGGGAGAGAGACTGTTTAGGCTCATTGCAATAGCAGCATCAAGAGCCTGGTGGGCTCCACCCTGCTAGTGATGTACAACTTGATCAGGAGGTTGGGCTTCACAGAAGTGAGAATGCACCTCCTGAAACAGTCCTTACTGGGCTGATAAGGCTCTTGCACGGCAGCAGGGTTTAGGACAAACCCCTTGGCAGTAGTACAGTATGGAATCAGCATCCTCATTCTCCTAAATATCCCAGGACATGGATCGGGCTGAGCCTGGGGTTGCTAAGGTGGATCAAGAGAGGAGCTGGTGACAGCTGATGGTCAACTGTTGGGAGGTATAAAAAAATTTATTAATAAAAAGCTGGTCTCCCCTGGTCTTGATGGATCTATAGAGCTAGTAGCAAAATTTGCATTTCCAGCAGCTTGTTCATTCTTCCTTTTCTTCTTTTTAGCTAAGCATGTAATGCTGCTTTCCAAGAACATAATTTCAAAGATTCCCTATGGTGTAAGGCAGGATATAACTAGTCTGCATTATTTACCATGTTATATCACATCGTCTCTAAAGGCGTAAGTCCAGTTCTTTTTCATTTACCAAGGTCTGAGCAAGTTAGTCTTCACAGCAACTGTGGAGTGAAGGAGTGTGATACAAAATGCAACTATCTGCAATTCCAAAGGCAAGACCTTAGAGCACTAGACTATAGCTTGTATCATGATAGGTGACTGCAGGCCCTGACAAGACATTTACATGATTTATCCTTATTACTGCTCCTGTCTTAGCAAATCTGCAAGCATATGCTGAATTTGTAGAAATGAAACTATGGCAGAAGAACTTCAGAGCAAAGTGATTCATTTTCCCCAGACAGTGCATGTTTTGCTGTAGCTTTGCAGTAAGTCTGGTCTGGTCACAAAAAGGTTAAATGGACTACCCATAACTTAACCACATTAAAGAGAAAACAATGTACTCAATGTTCACGGTGACATCTGTGTATCCTTGGTAACATGCTGTTATCGTCTCATATCATCCAGATGGCTGCCTGCATCTGTAGAGAAAACTCTATCAAGTTGGTTGGTTGAAATTAGGGATAAGTGCAGTTGCTTCTGTTCCTATTCCCCACATGTTGGATGCCATCGCTATCCTGCCACATCCCTTACATCAAGCATTATGCTTTCATTGGGAGAGGTAGGTTTACTGTTATATCCAAACTTCAATGTGCTCTCTTTATCAGTTATAGTACTATTTTATAATTCCTTATGGAGCTGTAATTGCCCTCCTCTGTTCAGATTTTGCAAGGATATCCTTCATTGTTTCTTAGGTTTTTGTTTCATCTCTCATAAAATTATAAATTATAAATTATTTTAAGAAGTTCTGCATTAACAATGCCAGCATTTAAAAATGTCCCTAATTTGGAGGCTTTTTTGTAATTATTTTTGCTCTGTTCCTACCTCTGAAAATAAAGGCTGAGAGCTATGCTCAACATTAAGGCAGAACTACAAAGACTTATTTTACTGAGATGAGTGACAGCAAACTGGGTATACCTGAAGTCCTAAGGTTCTTTCAGTTTGTGTGTAATAATGCCAACTCAGGTGAGGAATGTGCTCTTCATGCAAATACTTAGTTAATTGTGGGAAGGCCGAGGCAGATTTTCTGAATTACGTGCTTGTGTCTCTGGGATATAATTGTCTAACAAAGTTAACAGGAAATTACAAAACCTGGAAATCCAAAGTTTGCCAGGTGGGAGTGCATATTAAGGGTCTATATCATAAGTCCGAATGCTCAAATGTCTGAATGCTGAAACTTCGAGCTGGGAAGTTCAAAGTCTAAAAATAATGAAGCAGCGAAACATCAAATTCTTTCCCAGAGAAAGAATTAGGTGGGCCATTTCCGCAGCTTTGCCATTTCCTCCACTGTGGTGCGATCTCGGAGTTGGTACATTCAAGTAGGGGTGTGTGTTCATAGGTTCATAGGTTCATAGGTTCATACTAGGCTATCTGCCCGAGGGCATTTACAAGCCTAGCCCATCGTTTTGTGGCTTAGGCCACCCCTTTAGTATGGGGAACTATACCCATTATTTTTCTGTGCCTCTGTCGAGCAGTGACACTGAGGTAATCCCTGGGGTATATCTGCGATCTCCCATCCATTGGTCAAGATTTCTCTTGAACAAGGCCAGTGCTCTGCCTCACATGTGGATTTTGTTCCACAGCATAGGGAGTCTTTGGGTGATGAATCTATCCCTCCAGCACGTCCTATTAATAGCCGTGTCAAGGTTTAAGTCTCCGCCCTTGTGGCTCTGATGGATCTAGATTTTTGAGGTGAAGCATATTCATCAAATCTGGGTTTGACATGGCCTTGTATGTTAGGCAAAGGTCACCTCTGAGCAACTGAATAGAGCTGGAGTTCTTTCAGTCGGGCAGCATAGGACAGATTTTGAGACCCTTTATCCTTTTGGTGAGGAACTTTGTGGCCTCTCCAGCTGCTGCAAGTGTCGGGTCAGATACATTCGAATGGGGCATTGTACTCAATCATTGGTCTGATGAGTGATGAGTAAAGGGAGACTATGACCTCCCTTGATCTAGATGAGAATCCCTTCATGATAAGGTGGGCAATGTAGAAGGTCTTCCTAACTACTTTAGCTACATGGGTGTCGAATGACAGACTACTATCAACCTGGGTCCCCAGGTCCCTGATAACTTCTTCTGTGCTCAGTGGATTGCCACCTATTTGGTAGCTAGGGTAACCTTGTTTTCGAAGGGTATGACTATGCATTTTTGGCATTTAACTTTGGCTCTGGCACCAGTTATCCGTTTCTGTGAGACCCTTCTGAAGGATATCTGTGTCAGATGTGTTTTCTACTATGAGTTTGCAGTCATCTGCAAACTTTGTCAGCCATAACCCTCCTGTGTTTGCTTGTACTTCGGAAAAGTAGATGCCAAACAAGAGTGGGCCCAGGACTGAGCCCTGTGGGACACCACTTGTGACAGGCTTTGAGTCTGACATGGCGCCAGCAGCTCTGACCCTGTGGGTTCTGTCACTCAGCCAGTTTGCAACCCATCTTGTGTGGGGAGCACATTCCCCCAAGATGGTGGGTGTGGGGGGGTGAAGCCCCCCCACATTAGAAACAGTATGTAGTGTTCGTGTGTTTCCACGTTTTGTACCAGAACAGTAATTTTTTTCCCCCTGGTAAATAAATCGCTGTTCTGAGTGTTCAGAGTTTTCAGTTTTCGAACTTTTGGATTCGATATTTACATAGTCAAAGTTTTGACACCGACTATATGATACAGTACCCGTATTAAAACAGTGTGTTTTCTGGAGGAAGGGGATGGTTTTGGTATAGAGCAGTGTGCTCTAGGAGGTAGATGAGTTCTGTGGCAATGGTCATAATGGGGGATTAGATTTTTAAGTAATTTGTAGATGAAGTGGAAGTTGGTTGATTTCAAGGAGCTCATGGAGGTAAAACTACAGTTTAGGATGTCACTGGGGATGGTTTGAGTATGAGAGTTTGAATTCCACTTAGTGTGAGGTGGATTAATGTCCTAAGGTGGCAAATGATAAAAAGTCAGAGAAGGACTGCTGGAGAAATCTGTTGTGATTTAGTAGTGGTGAGATCTGATGGGGCAATGGAGCAATTGAAGGAGAAGTGGAGAAGACAGAGTATGAATCTGGAGGAGAAGGAGAATAGGAACAAGTCTGGGGAATATACTGCATGTGACCAAATTATGATGCCCAGTTGAGACTGTTCTACTGGTAGTACTTAATGTCAATAAAGATGAAGGCATTTCAAAATGAATGATGGGTAAGAGAAAACAGAGATCTGGAAAATTAGAAGCAGGAGAGCTGCACGTGTTGGCTTTATCTGGAGGTATGTGAGATAAGAAGAGAAATTGTGAGGCTGCGGGGATATGTGTAGAAGGGGGCCACAATAGTTTTGGCAATTGAGTGTATTTGTGTGAATTGAATGGGCTTGGATTAAGCAGGAGAGATTTGAGACTGTGGTGATGGCAAGGCTGCTAAATTTGAAAGTAACAGGTTACTGGTAGAGGTCACTGCCAGAAGAGAATGTTAGCAGAGGCTAGTGACATCCTTTTTTACAATTCAAGAGAGAATCAAGGGGCTGGTCACCTCGTACGGATCTAGATACAGTGATATTAGAACAGGTAAGAAGGGAAGAAAGGTGGGGAGGGTATAAAGGAAAGATGTCATTTCTCAAGTAGGAATTGTGTAAAGAGCACCCAACGAATGTAAAGAGGTGGTTGGCATTCCAGTTAGTTTGTTAGTTGGGAAGGTCTTTGTTACTCGTTCATTGTTCATCTCTAGCACACATAACAAGAAGGCTTGGAGTTTTGTTCAGATGCTTTAATACATACAAACATGTCAGGATGGATAACAGCATCATTAAATATGAACAAACTAGTTAACAGACAGAACTTACATGCATACATGCTTACATCTCAACAGCTAACTACAAAATGACAGTCAGGCTTGCACATGCTCAGTATTTAGACACTTGTGCAAGCCCTTGGAGAGATTCTTAAAGGTATATACACACACATATGGATCTACAGTCTTGTTGGTGCAATACAGAACTATAGGGATGACAAGAGGTATATTTTTTAGTTGGAGCTGCATGGGTATGGCTGGGATTAAGCTAATTTAAGAGGTAGAGATATTATGAATAGCAGATTGGGTATGGTATGCAATGTACAATCTGGGAGATTAAAATAATGTCTGGGAATAGCATAAAATAGACTGCTAACAAAAATATGTGGCTTAAGGGGAGACAGGAGGAAGATGAAACTGATGGGATTAACATTTATGTGGAGGCGTACAAAAGAACAAGGGTTTTCTGTAGCCCCCCCTTACACCATTTAAAATTGAGACATGTGATAGTATGGATTATAGGTATTAGGTTTTAGGTTTATGTAATAAAGGGTTCCTGCATATGAATTTATGAAACATTTAAATGACCATACGTTATTTTTGTGGAAAGGTACATAAGATGAGATAGTGGTGTTCACTCTAATATAGGCTGGCAATATGTATTTTACTAGCATTCTGTGTGATTTATTAAAATTCAATAATAAATCTTTATACAAAATAAGATTTCCTTTCCAGAAAAATTGTGAAAGATCCAGTCTCCTCAACTGAACTTCATATATTTTTCCTTTCTCCTTAGTTGTAGCAATATTTAAATCACTGCTTGCAAACCCTCTTAAAATGGCAGCAGTTTATGAGTTTTCTTGTTATTCACTAGTTGGTTGTATGTGACAATCTGAACATTACATGCTTTAAAAATTACCTGTTTCATATATTGACTGTATTCACAATGATCCTACTGACCATAGCTGTGCAGCCAGATGAGGAGGAGCAGATTGGGTTTAGAGCACTTTTTTAATCCTCGAAGTGTGGATTAAGAAAAGGGGATCCAACTACTGACTGTTCATTTGAATGCTGAATTGCATCTTTGCCTCATTGCAGGCACCAGACAACCATTGCTCTGCTGTTGGTTGAGTGCTAGTTCATTTTCACTGTCTTTTACATCTTACCTTTAGTCTGTTGCTACAGGATGTCACATTTTGTGGGAAGATGTTATCAATGCTAGAAGCCTGTAGATAAATCTAGTCTAAGGAAGTGGAAACAACATCAACCAAACAACTTAACAAGCTGGAAAGCAAAATCCAAATTGCAAAGAGGTTCCAAGATGTGAAAGTATTAGTATTTTCTCAGAAAACATTTGTCTTCACTTCTGTAAGGTTCCTAAAATCGTATCACATCATGCCATACCTTTCTGTACCATACCATGCCACACCATACTGTACCATACCATACTGTATTATATCATACTGTAGTGTACCTTTCCATACCATGCCATACCATACCATACCATATCACAATTTCCATTACAAAATTCACTAGAAATCCTATGCCATAGCACAATTTCAGGTATAGCATTCTTATTAAATAATATGGCATGCTCAGCTTCTTTTATGTATAGTTTCATGTAATTTGTGTGGCTATCTGTATTTGTTTTAAACCCTTCCAGTGATTCTACACATCAAGTATTTTTGATAGGGAATTTCATGAATGTATTTTGCCTTAAGAGAATCATAAGAACAGCCTATTGCCCTTTGTTAGAGTGATTGCACACAAGTGAAAACAAATAAAAGTGAAGGTACATAATTTTGAATTTCAGTAATACTTTCTTGTATTTTGTTTGACATCTCAGTCCATCAGGGATTGACAATATTACCGTTAACCACTGTTGTGCACTTTCAGAGTTGGCACATATAAAATAACAGGGGTGTGGGAGTACAGTGGAGTTTTGCCCATGCAAAAAAAAATGTTGATAGGGTGCTTTTTTGTGTTTTATTTTACCTTTGATCTTAGATAAGCTTGTTTTGCCAGTATAAAATGCTAGGAGTGTGTTTTTTTTTTGTTTTAAGCCCTTAAATATGTAATTACTCATTTCTTATCTCTGATTTGAATGTTTGAATGCCACTCATAGATATATATATATATATATATATATATATATATATATATATATATATATATATATATATATATAGCAAATCCCCACTTACCCGACTCCGAAATGAGTGAGATAACATCACCAACTTGCCACCCCACACCCCCCAACTAAATATACTAACTCCAGGATGGCACTACAGTGGGAAAAGGGCAAATTTCCCCAATGTTGGCCAACTGTTCATTTTCCTTGTAAAACACTTCGGTAATATGTGTTTTGTAAGTTCGGTGATTGGGTAAGTGGGGATTCGATCTTTTATGTAGACCTATATATATATATATATATATATATATATATATATATATATATATATATATATATATATATATATATATATATACACACACACACAGTATATATAGATTTTATATATATATATATATATATATATATATATATATATATATGCACGTATACACACACACACATGTATATTTTATATGGGTCTATATCATTACTTTGAATGCTAAAAAATCCAAAGCACAAAACTTCCAACTGGAAACCTCAAAGTCCACAAACGTCAAAATGTAGATCGGAGATCGCCATAGAGTGCGGGAAGGGAAGATTTCCCTTTACTGCACTGCAGTGCGATCTCAGAGTTGGTATAGTTAAGTAGTGGGGGGTGGAGGGGGTGCAGGGGGGCTTGACCCCTGCATAAAGCATTTTTTTTTGTTTTGGGTATTTAGTGGGGTTTTTTTACATTCGATGTTGTAAGCTTTCGAGCTTTGAAATTCAAAGTTTTGTGCTTCGAACTTTTCAGCATTCGTATATATGATATAGACCCATTTTATAATATATATATATATATATATATATATATATATATATATACATATATATTTGACTGAACCTCACTTTGCCAAATCCCAAATGACTGAAAAAATAGACTGAAAACACATTTGAATGAAAACTCATTTTGTAGAATCGCATCAGACTGAAAAACTTTATTACACTAAACACACTTTAAAAACTTTTTTGTTGCAGGGCAAGACCCCTGCATCTCTGTGTTGGGGGAGTGTTTGTTCCCTACAGCAACTTTACTGAAATATATTCACTTCACAGTTGCTAAATATTGTAGGAAAGAGAAAAACACACAAAGGGAATTGTTACTTCTGTACAGGCACAAAACACACCACCAGTGATTCTCTACAGACTTCTACAATTTAGATTCAATCATGATTCAGTCAAATGAGTTTTCATTCATTCTTTTTTTTTTCTTTTTTTTCAGTCAGTTATGAGTCAGCTAAAAGGGGATGATTCAAAAGAACTGCTACCAGATGTGTGTGTGTATTTATGTATTTATTATTTTAAGTTTTTAAAATGTATAGTTTTAAAATCCTCCTATGAGATTCTTTTCTCCATCTTTCATTAGTGATTATATATATATGATAAAAGGCAATAAAAAGCAACACTGAAGAGATTATGGCTTAACTTCTTTGGTTTAAGTACAGAATTCCAAACTGCCATCTTTATCTGAACTACAAGCTAAGTTCAAAACTAAAACGGATGATTGGTCTGGTATACAGCTATGAATCAATTTCTTAAGACAAAAGATATAAGAGATATCAGTTGCAGTAAAAGAAAACTATCCCAGACTTTAATTTTAATGATGTTGTGGAATAAAAATATTTATTTTCAATGTTATTTTTAATATTTGATACATTGTTGCTATCCAATTAATTTAATATTTCTGACAGCTACTGTAATTGTAAAGTATACTGTTCCTATTCTAGTTTAAAAACTAATGATAATAAAATTAGTAATCTCTTACTGGGACAACATTGTCTTAAAAATACTGGAATGATATCTAAACACTTAATCAATCATTATGGTCTTATAGTTTTAGATTATTAAAATATTTGTTTTTGTTTGATGCTACCATACATTTGAGGGTCAAAGCTGACCAAAAAAAAGCTTACTTTAGGCCATATTGGTTGTTGTGAGAAAAATTATAGCATGAAATTATGAAAAGATTGATCCTCTATCATTTATTTTTTATTTTCCAAAATAATTAGCATTGCTTATAATAAAAAATTATACAATTGAAATAATTCTTGAAATAAAATTGTCAGTTTTAAATGCACTTCATAAATTTGGACTTTTATTATAAAAATAGTAAAGTAACATTATGAGTGGGATTTTTATTATAAAATATTAAAGTAACATTATGAGTGACTAATGATATTTTTAATCTCATGCTGACTCTGTATTCATTTATAAACAAGACTGTTCATTTCTTCTTAGTTATTTGATGCATTATTTGTTTTTACTGTCTACCTCATCCTTTTTTTTTTCTTTTTTTATATATGATTTTTCCATACTCTTCTAGGTTACGGTTGAGATAGCAATGGTTGTGATTTGTATTACATTTGTTTGGATTTGTAAACTTTACATTTGCTTTTATTGTGCTTTGTATTGCATTGTTTATCTCAATATAACATTAGTTAAAAAAGGCCTTTCTTCTTGGAGACTTCTGTTCTAGAACCAGATGCACTTCTAGTTGGTGGAACCGTACTGCTGTGTGGACAGAATTGGCTAAACAACCTTCAATGACATTCTATTAGAAGATAAGGCTGCAGGACAAAGGCATGTCATGACAGGCAATACGTTCAGATAGAGCAACAAGTATGATAATATTTGAAATAATTGCAGACATCCACTAATTCAAGCCCTGGCAGCAGTTTGACTATGTAACCAGATTCACAGGTGGTGCATAGGGTTTATATCACGACCTCGAAATGGCATAATGCTGAACACATATTCATAGACACATATATGTCGAATCCCAGTTAACTGAACAGCCAGATCACCGAGTTTTTTCCCTATGGAAAAAAACAGCTGGCTGTCGCTGTGGATTTGCCCTTTTTTCCCACTGTAGTGCAATCTGGGAGTTAGTATATTTAGTTAGGGGGTGTGGGGGCACAGCTCCCCACATTGAGGGTTGTGGGTGGCGAAGCCCCCCACTTTGTAATGTTTGTACTGGTGTGTTGTGTTAAGATGGCCTACCGATTTATTTCCGGTGATCTGCCCATTCAGTTATCTGGGAGTTCAACATATATTTATTGATGAAAAGGTGTTTGGTGTTATGCTGTTTTGAGGTCATGATATAGACCCAGTGCATAGAGGTATAGCACTGACTGTTGTCTAGAAAACCCAGGTTTGAACAGTGAATTGGAATCTTGATGATGAAGCACAGAGGAAGGACATGCCTATCCATAGGGGAAAGGGCTTACTAGGTATTCCTCTAGTGGGCTCTCACAGAGATCAGACCTCAACAGAGGAAGATGTGAGGCTGGTGGGTGAGAGGACAGAGAAGACATGATCTCCTCCTTGGTCTGGGTTTGGGACACATGCATAAGCCAGTCCACTTTGCAATCAGTCTAAAGATGACATTGGAATGCAGAGGGGGGGGACTTAGGACTATCCAAAAATCCTGCAAGTCATAATATGATGGCTTTTTGCACAAGCTCATTCCACTCTCATTGCCTTGTCACCTTGTACCCCTGAAGAGTCAACACTCATAGAAAAGGGGCTTCCCTTTAGGAAACCAGTCTGGCAAAGGGTTACACTAGGTGGTTACATTAGAGCCAGGGAAATGGGCAGATGAACAACTGAGTCAAGCTATGAAGGACATCTGAAGTCAGTGGTAGCATCAGCATCAACCCCCTTTTCCCATTTTTCTACATGGGGTTGGGGTGACACATGAACTGCTGCTACTTCCATAATTTAGTGCTACTCTTCTACCTTCTTCACCAGTCATTCCTATCTGTTGCCAGTGTCACTTCATGCAGTCCATCCATATCTTTGCTGAGTGTCTTCATTTCTTCTTGCCTTTTCCTACCTCTCTCAGTTCCTATTCACCAAGCTGTCCTCTAATTCCCTGCACATGTGCACAAACTACTGTAATCCTCTCCCTTTAGCCTTCTTTGCATTTGGTGCTACTATAACTTCTGTTCTGATGTCCTCATTTCTTCATCTGTCTCAGCGCACATCCTACCACCCATCTCACCTTATTTCCATCATCTCTGGCTTCCTCAATTGCTGTGCCTTTACTGCCCAGGTTTCTGTACCATGAAGTAGTACTGGTCGCACCACTGTCTTGTACACCTTATGTTTCAGCTACTTTAGCATTCTTCTGTTGTATACTACCACACTGTGCCATTTGGCTGCAGCCCCTCTGAGTCTAGTGTTGGTCTCCCCATTCAGACTTCTGTTCTTCTCTGTCTCCCGTCACGGATATTTGAAGCTGTAAATCTTTTTCCACTATTTTCTCTTTTATCTCTATTTTCAGTTTCTTCTGATTTTCATATTTTGCTGCAATGACAGTGGTCTTATCTGTACTCCGTTTCATCTCATGTGAATATAGTTTTGCATTTCATTCCTCTATCATTTGCTGTAGTTTCTGCTCAGAGTCTGCTTGTAATGACACATCATCAGCATGCAGCAGCTTTATTGATCCGTCCTCTCTAACCTATTAATGTAGTCCATCATCAGTATGAACAGCAGCGGGCTCAGAGCTGAACCCTGATGCACACCCACTCCCACTGGAAACCTCCTTGTGAGTTCAAACACTATAAATACTGTATAAATGAGTCCTTGTACAAAGCCTATAATAATTCTACCAATGTTTCTGGGACTTCAAATGCTTACAGGGATGCCCAAATCAGCTTTCTTGGAACCTCGTCATATCTTTTCTCCAACTCTAGGAATGCCCAGTTGCACTGTTTCCTTATCTTTATCTTTCTCCCCACTATTTGTTTCATTGCAACCATTGGGTCAGTTAAGCTGCATCCTGATCTGAATCTGAACTGCTTATATGCCACATTTCTTTCTACTTCTGTGTGTATTTGTTTATCAGCAACCTCTGCATCACTTTCATGCAGTGTGTGTCAGTAATGTGATACCCCTACAATGTTCACAGCTGTGACTGTCCCCATTGGTCTTATACATAGGCAGTAGAATGCTTATTCTCCATCAGGGGTGGCAGTAGAAAAAAAATCTTGGCTACCTAACTACTGAAGCTGATGACTGAACAGATGCCCATGGCACATGAGCTATGACAGGAGATGACTGCTGGAAAGACCATGACCTGTCAGATCTATCATGACTATTCAGTATGTTCATTCATTTTGAAGCAGCTTGTGTAAGAGCACAGGAAGCTAAGCACCAAGTCCAAAAAGTCAGAATGATTGAAGTGCACGTCAATAGTGTCTCCAGCAAAGGCTCTATAGCATATTGACAACTGACGATGGCAGTGACAATGAGACGTATTGGAAGGATTTGAAGATTACAATCTTTTCAACATGCGTTTAATCCTTTGACTATGTCACCTGTTATTTGCAGGACTAGATTGAAGAACATAACAGTGGTGTTCAAGGCCTACTCAACTTAAACAGTCATATAATATCTCAAGTCAGAAGCCCAAAGAAAAATCCAGTGCATGTAAACAAATAGTGGCAAGATAAGGCCAAGATGATGCAGCTACATATTAACACTTATAATATGTGGACTTTCTTCTTGGTTGTGAAGGCCATTTATGGTTTGTCATGGATCTACTCCCCACTGAACATAGCATCTTTATTCTCCTGAAAGAAAATGAAGTTATTCAAGGTAGATAGAAATAATACTTTGAAATACTTTCAGAAGTACAAAGGCTCTGTTATCAAATGTGTCTCTCAGTGCCTGTAAAGGACATCTCTAGATGATTCTCCTACCATCAAAGAAATAAGAATTACCAGCAAGCATGTCTAGAACATCAAAACAAAGCTGCAAGACAATATGGCATACTGGCTGAAATTGCACTGCAATTCAGCATCTTTCATGCCATCAAACACAGCTTTTCTTTATTGGCCCTCAGACCTGGGAATCACTCCCAAATGAACTCCAATCCATTTCTCCATTCAAAACTTTAGACATAACCTAAAAGAGCACCTATTCAAACATCTTGTAAATGCTTCACATCCTAAGGCATTACTTGATAGCAGTACCAGCCCCTAGCCTTCTTCCCCCTGTATCAGCAGTAATACATCATCTTGCCTTGATTACGTTAACATGCCAGATTTTCTGTCTACCTCTCTAATTTCGTCTTACCTATTATTTTCCCTTACTATCTGCCTCCCATGCACCCTCTGCCCCAGGTTTTACCTTTCACCTGATCACTTATCTCAGCCACTCATTCTCTCTTCTTTTCCCTTTTTCCTTACAATGATTTATATATATTGTTGTTTAGATGTACGTATATTAGAATCACTTTATACCTTGTAACGCTTGAGCTTATGTTCCTTGATTTTCATTGCAACTACCTTGACTTACACAGTTACTATTTCTGAATACTGTTTTACTGTTCTCCTTTGCTGCAGTTATATTTATACTCTACTGGGCTGAGCTTGGCAATGGTCCGTTTGAATCAGCACTCCACTTCAGTCAACAATCAATCAATCAATACAATCAATCAGAAAACTCAGCCTTAGAATTTAAAACAGTAAGAGAATTCCAAAAGACATAGAGAATGTCAGGATTTTTACTACATTCAAAAAGGAAGAAATGTCACTGTCTAGAAATTACTAAGAAATTGCCTTGATATCCACTGAAGGGAAAATCATTACCTGTAGTCTTTTAAGATATCTCCATTCATTATAGAAGAAATCCTGCACAAATTGTGGACTCACATTATCTCATTGGAAAACATCCATGACTGTAATTATCCAGCAGAGCCCAAAAATATATATTGGAAACAACAGCAAGATGAAAAAATATTTTATTGACTTACCAAATACCTTTGACGTCAGTCAGGCTACAGACAGTATTTGCATATTCTACCAAATGCAATACAGTCTTGGTGCTTTTGCATGACCAGATAACTGACAGCATTCTCTACAATATTTTAAGGATAGCCCCATTCATAACCTAAGCTGGAATCAAGCATGGATGTGTCAGTGCCTCGGCTCTGTTATCAATCCTCATTCAGTTCTGTGGAGTACAGCAGTAAAGTCCTGACTACAGTACAAATGAGCTGGGATCAAATAGTGGATCAGCCACTGCAGGAAGTGACTGATGATGGAGAAGAGTGATGAGGCAGTGCCTACTCACCTCTCTTTGGGAGGAAGGAAAGTGACATACACCTCGGGGGCATGTTGTCTGCTAATGTTCCATGATGTAGATCATATGTCCTAATGGCAAGTGTCTGATTCTGGGGGGAGGGTGGTAGCATAGCCTGCAGGCTTATGTTATTCATGGAAGTGTGTAGCAGCCTACACTATAACTGATGCATGCTGATCACTTAAACACTATTAGGAATGCACACCTTTGGTGAATGGCTTGATTAGGGCTTAACCTCAGTTGTGCACTTGCATGGAAATTGAATTAATTGAGGCACACGTGGTTGGCAGGCACTTAATAGCAAAATGTGAGGCAAAAAATGATGTTGATTCTTCTGGTAATTGCTTTAATCTTTGCCAAAGATTGTCTACCCATCAGAAAGAAGAAGAAGTGATAAAAGTTTTTTAAACATTTTATTTAAAGACCAATGTTTCCAAGGTATCTTTCAAGAACCTACATGCAGTTTTGCTTTTGACTTTGTCATTCATATACACAAAGACTGACCTTCTGGCTGAAAAGAATACTTTTGCAGAAGCTTACTGAAGTGTACAGTTCTCAACATCAAAAGATCAATGTCCTCTATCAGCTTGCTCAAGACCTTGCAGATAGATTGCCCTTTACAATGCACAGATTTAACAGTCAACATGTCTCCTACCTTGGTGGTCACTTCTCCTTAACATCACACATAGAATTTAGCACAGGGTCTGGGGTGCTGCTACCTCTTTTGGAAAACAGCTTCAGTACAGTTCCATCAAATCTTACTTGTGAAAGCAAACAAAGATATGCATAGCTCCATTATCTACCTTACACTTGCTTATAGCTAGGAAACCAGAACCAACTTGGTTAGTTAACGATACACTGGTCAAATTATGTTTAGACACATTTGGTTTTGTCACTTTGGCTTTGAACAGTAGTATGGAAGCCCTGAATCTTAAGTGATTTAACATCATCTGAAATGCCAGTAGTGCTACCATCAAAGTAGCTTAAAGAAAGTTTTCTGCAGCAAGTGGGAAGATTGCTACATTAACATTATTTTTTTTTCTCAGTAGGTGTTATATCACCAGTATTGATATAATGAATGTCTGTCATCAGCTCTGCTGATCCTGACAGTTTATGTGGATGTCTGACTCGAGTTTTAAATCAGATTCCATATTCTTACTTCAGTTACAGCCTGGTGTCTTTTGGTGGCCAAATAATATGCTACAAAGTTGTAGTGAAGGCTTGCTTCATGAAAACAGATATGGGCATTATAAACCAGCAATGGTGGCTTTTGACAAACCTCATTGAGACACCATTTCCATCATGCAGTGGTTGCTTGATTCGGAAAAAATGCCAAACTTTCAAGACCAGAAAATGAGAGCACAGGAAGTTAAAACAATAAAATCTCTTGTAGTGGGCTGTCATGATACTTACCTGTGGTTACCCAGTCATATTGAAAGGCAGTGTTAATAAAGTGAGGATACATCAGGATTTCTATAAAAAACAGTTACCTTTATTCTACACAAAATGTCAGCACACTAAGAATGGTGTTAACAGTTTATTCATCAATATTGCAAAAGCCACTCATACCAGATTCAATGCATTATGGGTTGCAGTGTTTCTTCAAATGACAATGCTATGCATTTTTTCTTAAAGTGGCAATGCTATAATACATATTAACAATATATACATATATATATATATATATATATATATATATATATATATATATATATATATATATATATATATATATATATATATATATATATATATAAAATATTCATAGCAGCTCTAAAAAACTTATCATTGTATTTACCTCCCCAAAAGAGGGAAACTACTCTCTGAAACCACACTGTCTAAAAGTTGACATTCTCTAATACCAAAATTAATGCCCAAAACAAAAAAAGGAAACTGTGAGTGTTTTTACAGGAGTATAAGCCTCCATGAAGGGGACAAGCCCCCATAATGCATACACTTACATATACCAACTCTACTGTCACATAAGCATGAAGATGGGAGAAACTCCCAAAAGAAAGAAATCAGTGCAAACACAGTTTGACATCATACTAGCAAACCCATCCTGTTTAAAACAGTGTTTGACATTCTGTTTCCCAGTGTCTTGTGTCTCAGTTCCTGATGTTTGGAAAACAGATATAGAATACTCCTTGAGTGGAGCTTGGGGGGAGAAACCTTTGAGACCCAGCCATGTGGTCCCTGAGGAAATGCAGGTCTTAGTGGCGTATGTAGCTGCCTGTGGGGTCTTAGCTATTAGATAGAGTTGGTGGCTACCTGTGGAGTCTGAAGTGACCTAATGGAAGAGTCATTTTGTTAAAATCTTAGAGGGGAGGCAGCGTAGCTCTGCTTGTGCTGGAACCTGTGAAACCAGATAAAATCTCAGTGTTGCGGATGTTAGTGGGCTGGACCCCACTGAAAGACAAAATCAACAGCAGGCCAAACATGGTAGACAACAGTAAACAATGAAAAACAAAAACAAGTTAAAAGATGTACAGTCCAAATAAATAAAACAGTAGAAAAGGCTTGGAAAGGAGACACGTGGACAAAAACTCTGTTCTTCTTCTTGGGTGTTCTTAATTAGAGCCAGCCAAAGCATTGTTCCAGAGTATGAATATAACCAGCAATTGCATGTCTATTTATACAGCTAAGGGTGGGTGTGTCTGGGGGAACCCAATCATGTGGGGTGTGTGTCCTTTATTATGATTGGGTGAGCCCTGCTGACATCACATCACCATATCATGGGTGGCTAAACATTTTTCAAACAGCTGAAATAACTAAACATTGTAATGCCCACTACAGAATAGGGAAATTTCAGAAACAATCTCTTGCTGAGTTCACAAACATATTAAAAAGTTCACAAACATATTACACTGATTCATTCTTATAGTGTGAGAAGTACACAATTAAAACCTTTAGTCAAACATGGCCCACCGCAAGTAAAAGCTTTGTGCTCATGGAGCCGAAATCAAGGGACTGAGCCTTTTTAATGTTACGGGCCCAGGGATTCCTCTTGGTGGAGAGAGATTAAGTGTGGGTTGGGGTGTGCGATCACACTGGTAGTGGCTAGGGGTTAGAGTCAGCTGGAAGGTCGGCAGTGCTTTTCAAGGTATCTTCGTAAGGGTGGCTCATAAAATGAAGAGAGAGAGAGAGAGAGAGAGAGAGGAGGTGGGGGGTGGGGGCAACTGGCAGGATCCAGAGACTAAACAAATAATGAAGAATAGAAAGGGGGGATGGGCTTGGAATTAAAAGTATTGGCTCGGAGGGAGCACCACGCATTGAAATATGAAAGGAAAGGGAGCCTTAATGTTTAGGAAAGTAAAACCAGACCATAAGTGGTAAAATCTAATCATTTAACAGACGTGGATCTAAATGACCTTATCTCCACATGTATGGGAAAGACCTTAAGGTGGAGGTGCAGAAATTTTAGAAAAAGGGATAATGAAGTATAAAAAACTGTTGTTAATGGGAGTGGGGGACCGAGAAAAAATAACGAGAACCTGGTATAGTTGCTGCTGTACGGGGGAAACCGTGACTAAGGTGTGAGAAAGCCATCCTCTGTGTGGTCGGTGGTCAAATTAAAAGAACTGGACTTGGGCCAGAAGACTGGGTGCATAAGGATGGCTATGATAGACAATATATAAACATAAGATTTACAAATTTAAACAAATTAAACCGGGAAGTGAAAGAAGCAGGAGGGGAGGGGGGAGTGTGTGTGTGGTATAGACAGGCTGTAAAAAGGACTGTGCGAGTGAACTGTGCCTAACAAATGGAGAAGGACTCAGATAGGAAGTGTATAAAAAGACATATATGTACACCTAAACAAACATAACAAGAAAAATGGAAATATAAATAATTGTGTATAATGGGAGCAGGGGATCTGTAAAACAGAGAACCAGGTATATCTGCTACTGTAAAGGGGAAACTGTGGCTAAGGAGCGAGAAAGCCGTCCACATTGTGGCCGGTGGTCAAATTGAAAGAACAATTTCAATTTCAAATTTCAAATGGGCAAGGAGACTGGGTGCCTAAGGATGGCTATTATAGATGAGAAATAAAAATGTGAAATAACAAAATTCAAACAAGTTAAACCAGGAAGTGAAATACATGAGAGGGGAGGAGGGTGTAGAAAGGCTGTGGAAAGGGTGGTACGAGAGAACTATGCCTAGAAAATGGAAAAGGATGCTGATAGGATGTGTGTAAAAATAATAATAAATATAGACCCTAGCCAAACATAACAGTAGAATTGAAAAGATAGAAGAGTGTGTAACAATGTCAGGGTGACAACTGCAGTGGAGGGTTACAACTGGAGTGCCCAAAACAAGGGAAAGCAAGAGTTTCCCCAGTTCAATTCTTGGCTGGGGTGCCTTCTGAGCAGAATATGCATGTACTCCCTGTGTTTGCATGGGTTCTGTCTGGGTGCTCTGGTTTCCTCCCACATTCCAAAGACATGCAGTAGGTGAAATGGCCAAAGGAGTGAGTATGTATGTGACTGTGTGGTGTGGAAGACCTACAGTGGCAGGTCTAGCCATTCAGTGGTGTAAACCTTTGGTCTAGATTATTGTCACTGTTGAAGTGACACCCTGACCTGATGTGCAAAAATGGGGAAAAAGGGGTTGTGGATGGATGGATCTACACCTGAGACCACTTAAGAAGCCTTTAGTAACTGAGGCTGTAATTTTAGCCTCACTTATCTGACAACATTTTCCTTTTTATTTTATTTATTTATTTTACATTTGTTTACCGGGATAGTCTGACTGGGCACAGGTTCATTTACAGCGGATGCCCGGGGAGAAAAGCTCCACAATTAGATTAACATCAGCATGGTAATACAAACAATCATATAACAGTGATAATTAAGGTATGTACAGACATAAAAAGTCTCATACAATCCAGTCTAAACAATAAAAAATACATCAGCCGTAAGTGAGTAAATTTAAAAAGATAGAGAGGCTCATACATCAAAGCTTTAACACTAATTAGTGAGAAAGGATAAAAGAATAAAAAGAATAAAAAATGATTAGAGATGACATATTATGCAATCTCAAGTTGACAGTAAGATACCTAACTGTAGCATTTATACAGAGATAGCAGGAAGGAAGGTGTAAAGTGTGTTCAGATTGTGAGATTCATGTGATGCGTGGACATAGCCATGTATTCATGAGATGTGATTTGAGAGCATTTTTGAAATGTGTGTTAGTGGGGGCAGAGGTCAAAGGAGGGGGGGTTATGCCAGGATTTAGCTATAGCATGAGAAAAAAAGAGCTTTCCCTGAGTTGTTGTTAGCTTTAGAGATGCAGAGGAGGGATTTCTCAGTAGATCAGAGAGGACAATTAGTTCTGTATGGAGAGAGTAACTGGCTTAGTGCTGGGTTTTTTTCAGGATATCTAGCAATATTAAAGGCAATGACCAGCTGGTGGTAATTGAGTAGCTGGGGAAGTTCTAACCATCATAGCTCCCTTAGGGATTGACAGTGATGGGTTCTGAAGGTGCAGTTATTAGCAAATTTGGCAATTTTCTTTGAATCTTCTTGCTAGGTAATTTATTATTTAAATTATTCCAGGATCTAGCTATAGCATGAGAAAAAATAGCTTTCCCTGAGTTGTTGTTAGCTTTAGAGATGCAGAGGAGGGATTTCTCAGTAGATCAGAGAGGACGATTAGTTCTGTATGGAGAGAGTAACTGGCTTAGTGCTGTTTTTTTTTCAGGATATCTAGCAATATTAAAGGCAATGACTAGCTGGTGGTAATTGAGTAGCTGGGGAAGTTCTGACTATCATAGTTCCCTTAGAGATTGACAGTGATGGGTTCTGAAGGTGCAGTTGTTAGCAAACTTGGCAATTTTCTTTGAATCTTCTTGCTAGGTAATTTTGAATTTTTAGCTTGAAAGGCATCTCTTTTAGTGGAAATATGTAAGCTAGGAGTGCATCAGAGTTATAGGCTACATGTTCTGAAATACAGTTCATCATAAACAATGAATGTCCGATTCTACTAATCTTTCCTTTATGTCTAAGGTCAGGTCAGCCTTTGCATTGAACCATACAATTCACCCTCTTCCTTTCCAGTGCTGTAACACAGATTTTGCATAGGATGGATCTTAGAAGCAGTTATCCAGATTAATTTCCAGAACTCCAAGTATCAAAAGATCTGACTATCTTTGCAATAGGTTGTGTACTAAATGCACTTAGCTCTCCAATGGGTATGCATAGTGTTTCCCACTGAATTACTAACAACACATACTTCTGTTATATAACTCTGCATGCAAGCCCCTTCAAGGAGAAGCAAAAGTTCCTTCTGTGAAATCTGCAAATGCATCTGCTGCATTCTTCAAATCTGCTTCTTCCACTTCTATCTGTGAGGCAGCTCATGGAGCATCTAACTTGTTCTTGAATGCATAGCACAATATAGTACCTAACTAGACTGCAAAGATATGGACACTGAAATAAAATTGTACAAGGAACTCACCATATAATTATATGATTAAGTGCCTTAGTTTTCACAATAAAGTTTCTCCTCCATCCCCATTTTTACTTTGCTAACCTGTCTTTCATGCCTCCTCCTGAGGACCCATCTTACACAAATACTGCAGAATATTCAACTTCTTCTTCTGGGTTAATTGCCTACATTTCATTTTGTTTCTTCACATTTATTAGCTCCTCTGTAGGTGTCATATTTGCCCATGTTTAAAGAGATATTAACCTGTTCACTTTTACTGTGGTGTTTCTTTTTTATATCTCACCTTACTCTTTTTTCCTGCCAAAGCATGTCACATGACTAAAGCCCAAGGCACGTACTTATTCAAATTCAGCTCTTTCTGGCTTAACACTTGTTCCCAGGAATGGACTTTGCATAGCACTGAAGGCTGTACATTTTATTTATTTATTTATTTATTTACATTTGTTGACCGAGAGTCTGACTGGACGTAGGTCTGTTTTCAGCGGAGGCCCGGGGAGAAAGCTCCATGCTTAAAATGTTACAGACATAATTACAGTTGGAGACTATAGCAGTTAAAGATTTAAAACATAGTTACAGATGTAGAACATAATGCATCAGTATACAACTAGAATCTTTGTCATTTGCGAGGTACATAACAGACATTAACAATTGTTACAATAAGAAGTTCCTATTGTATAATAAGTAGCTAGGTTTATGAGCATCCGAGCTTGCTGTAATCAAGGTAGTTAGTGGGGTGGAAAGAGAGGTAGTGGGTGGATGGAGTTGGTGCTATTAGAGGGGTAGTTGCAAGGGCATAGCCAGCATGTTTTTAGGTGCGCTTTTAGTAAAGATCTGAAGTGGGTGCAAGATGGTACAGAGGTAATTGTGGGTGGGAGGGAGTTCCATAATTTGGCTATAGAGCAGGAGAATAGTGCTTCTCCAGCAGAGTTATTGGCTCTAGTGACCTGTAAGTGTTTTTTGTTGCTGGATCGTAGTGGTCTGGTGGTGAGATAGGGTTGGAGTAGATTCTGGAGGGAAGGGACTTTTAGTGGATGGTTTACTAGTTTGTGGGTGAGTGCGAGTTGATACCATTGGAGGAGGTGAAAGAGTTCTAGCCAGCCCAGTTCTGCAAATGAGACACAGTGGTGACTACAGTAGGATGCCTCTGTGGCACATTTGGTGATTTTGTTGTAGCAGGTCTCTAGCTTGTTTAGATCGCATTGCCTTAGGTTGGTATATATTGGAGAGGCATAAAGTAGGGTGGAGATAAGGTGAGAATTTGCTACTGAAATCTTTGCTGCTTTGGTGAGAAGTTACTTATTTCTATATAATGCTCCTAGTTTTTTGCGGACTTTTTTATGGTCATGGATATGTGAATGTCAAAGTTTAGTTTATTGTCTATTTCCACTCCTAGCAATTTGGTGTGTTCTGTAGGATGGATAGTGGTGTTGTCTTTTGCTGTGATGTTAAACTGAGAGTTGTTTTGAGTATGTTTGGTGGGTTGGAAGATGAGTAGTTTAGTTTTGTTTGGGTTGAGTATTAATTGGGCATTGGATAACCAAGTTTCAACAGAGGAAAAGGCTTCCTGTGTGACTTTTTGCAGTTTGGGTAGGGACTGGGCTGAGCAGATGATGGTTGAGCATCTGCGTATTGTATGTGTGCCATGTATGGTGGCAGAGGGTAGATTATTGGTGAAAATAGAGGAGTAGGGGTCCAAGGGTGGATCCTTGGGGAACCCCTATAGAGACAGATAGTTGGGGAGATATGTAATTCTGCCAATGGATTGCTGGCGGTCAGACAGGTAACTTTGAAACCAGTTGGTGACTGATTGAGAGAAGGATAAGTTATTGAGAACAGAGATAAGTTGTTTGTGTGGGACCATGTCAAATGCTTTAGATAGGTCTAGGAAAGTAGCAGAGGAGAGATAGCCATTGTTTTTATGCTGAAGGATAGTGTTAGTAAAAGTGAGTAAGGCAGTGGTGGTGCTATGGTTTGGTCAGAAACCATGTTGAGTATTAGAGAGGAGGTTGTTAGTAAGGAGGTGGTCTGAGACCTGAGAATGAATGCATCTCTCTAGTATTTTGGAGAGTGGAGAGAGAATAGCTATGGGGCTGTAATTGGTTAGTGGTGTGGAGGGGCCGCCTTTGTGGAGGGGAATTATGTGTGATACTTTCCATGGTGTGGGAATGTAGCTTTCTGACAGAGATCTGTATAACATTTCTTTTCAACATAAAGTACATCCCCTAACTGTGATTTTTATTTTTTCCCCCCTTTGACATCTCTCACACTCCTTTTATTATTTTATGCATAGTCTTTCTTTCACTTCACTGGAAGAACCCCCCCCCCCCCACAACAACTGTGACTTGAACCCACTGAGCTTGACACTGTAAGTTCACCATGATTCCTAATATCTCATAACAATACATTTTAACAGTATGGTAGTGTCCTAAACAGTGAGAATAATGTTTTATGTTTTAGGACCTAGGAAATAATATAGCATCCAAAAGTATATTCTCCCAAGTATTTGATTTATTATTTATTTGTTAGTCCTAATAGGCCTGTGGCCTATTTACAGAGGAAACCCAAGGTAGTATTTATTTATTTATTAACATTTGTTTATCAGGATGGTCTGACTGGGCACAAGAAGTAACCCCTTTTCAGTGGTAGCTCAGGGAGAAAAGCTCCAGTACTTCTAATTTACAAGCATAGTTTCAAAACACTGCATAGATTGTTTTAGTAGGGATCATAAAGCACAAGCATGTATATAACATGAGTTATGAATAACAAACATATTTTCATAGTATTATATACAGAATTACAGTACAGATCATACGTACAATGATACATATTACATGACATACTAATATTGCATGCAAACTGGAGATTAGATGGTCATGTAAAGACAAATACTTTATTACACGCTTGCTACATCATTTACCATAGTAGAACAATGAGTACACAAGAACATATATAGATGTGTTAGAAATAACTTGCAGAAAGCAAAGGATATAGGCATGTTAGCTATCATAGAGGTAGATGAAATAAGTTAGATGTAGACAGTAATCAGATTAGACACTTTTGTCAGAGTGTAATAGAAGAGATAGTTAGATGGAGCCTAATAACATATGCACAGGTTCTATAAGGCATGCTCTGGAAGTGTTCAATGTTTACATCAGTGTGACATTCCCTGCTCAGGACTCTGCTTACAGTGTTCACTTCTGTCACTGTATGCATAATTCTTTTAAATATACTGCTGTTCCCTTACTATGTACACATGATTAACTTTATTGCGCTGTTCCAAAAGTATAGCTATGGGATTTGATGCAGAAGGACATTGTTTGCATGTGAATGCCATGAAGGTCATGACTTTACTGTGCACGCCCGTATACCTAAGGACAGGCACAAATAGATGTCTTAAAGGGAAAGAAACACTCATGCAGGCAGACATGGCACTGCAAAGACCACCTACCCCACTCACTGATACTGAATTATTAGTAGTGTCATTCATGGCACTAGACAGGTCATGTCTGCTGGTGAGAAGTGAGGCTGATGCAGTGTTTAGAAGTCTAGCTGATACTCCTCCTGTACGAGTAAGCATTAGTTTGCTTTTGTACATACATTTAGACTTAGGGGGGGTGTCAATCATCTTGGTAAATTTTCTTAAATAAAAAGTGCAAACCCAGGCACTTCAGACAGTCAGTACCATGTTGTGTACACTCAAGACAATGAGGTAGTATGTGTCATGTGTTCAAATTTCTGTACTAGTTATTTGTAGGTGTTAGGAAGTACGTATAGGTAATTAATACTGAGTGCCTACCATTGTAGAATCCATGGGTGTCCATTCTAGTGTTATTTTTTCTTTGTGCAATTGTTTTACACATGCCTGTATAGAGTGAGAGATTTGATTAGTTAATGTAAACTCTGGTGCTTGCACTGTAGACGCAATCTTTACTCAGCTCTACAGAGTGCCCAAGGCATGCAGTTATACAGACAATTTGCATATCAGATTGTGTTCATGGCACTGTGTCTGCCACAGTTTTATATTCAAATTCACTGAATGATTTCATAAATTCACAAGACATAGCTACTGACAGATATAACATGATAGCTGACCATGTGTCAGGTGACTCTTGTGAGGCTGGCGTGGTACAATGCTCCCTTCTGCATGTACCTCACCAGACACCTGCAACAAGACCAAGATGTTTCTCACCAAGAAATTACAGGGTACACAAAACAAGTCTTACACAGAAAGACTGAAAGCCATGTGACTGTATTCTGTCTCCTACAGGTTGCTAAGGAGTGACCTGTGCTTGGCTTACAGGACAGTCTTTGACCCAGCCCTGATGGAAATGCTACACATTCATAAATGAAACTGCAGGAGGGTCACTCATTCCAGGGATCTTAACCTCGCCTCTGACATGAACAGGTCATGCTGGAGAGATAGATACATCTCCCAGAGACTGCATCTTCTCTGGAACAAGCTTTCAATTCACATGAAACAGTACCCATTCCTGACTCTCTGCAAATGCTACCTTGATTCATTGGATGGGTGACCTGAAATCCAATCCTGGGGTAGAGCCCATGTCACTCCTGGGCAGAGGAAGTTGATATTAGCCACCACAGACCCTAACATCTATGAACTTCAGTCACCTAACCACCTACAATTGGGGCAACTTAGGATAAATATGGCTAGGCTTGTAAGGGCTGTAGGGCCATTAGCCTGGTAACCTACTGTGAACCTATGAACCCATGACAGACACACTGGATTTGGCCTATAAAGAAGTGCAACAGAACTCTACAACAAGCATATTCACTGAAGGGCCACATTCATCAGGACTCACAGAAATCAGCTTGCTACAGTTTAAAAAACAACAATTATTATTATTATTATTATTATTATTTTTTTTTGTTTGTTCTTCCACTGAAGTGCTAGGGCAGGGAGGGTGTGCATCTGGCTTGTAAAGCCAGAGTAAAAATTCGGACTATTTTTTTGTAATTGGTCTTCAAATTAAGAGCTGGATGCAGAAGTGGGCATGTCTCTGGCGGCTGGCTTGGAGAGCCAGTGTATCAGAGTGGAGCAGATCTTTTTTTTCTGCATTTAAATGAAGAGCTGGGGCAAGGAGGGGGAATATAAATATGCTTTAGAGTGCTGTCCTGCAGAACAGTAGATTGGAGGTGACTTTTTTTTTTTTTTTTGAAAAGCTGGGGAGGTGGGGCAATAATTTGGAAAACATCCAGAGATGCTATAAAAGCCATCTGTGCCTCTACTTTTCTGCACTGATTTTCATCTCATAAGCTTTCAGTTTTGTATTCCATTCTCCTCTCATTTGCTAAAGTTCTTGTTGAGAGTCCATTTGTAATGCCACATCATCTACATGCAGCAGTGTTGTTGCTCTGTCCCCAACAACCTGTTAGCTAATGTAGTCCATCGCCAGTAAGAACAGCAGTGGGCTCAAATCTGAACCCTGATGCACATAAACCCTCACTGGTAATCCCTCTGTGAGTCTGAATTTTGCTTGTACGTTTATCATTGGGTTCTTGTACATAGCCTGCACTAATTCTACTCATGTTTCTGAGACTTTTAACCATTGCAGGACTCTCCTAATCAGCTTTCTTGAGACATTGTCATAGACTTTCTCATTCTAAGAATGCCCAAATGAACTCTTTCTTCATCTCTAGCTGCTTCTCAGCTATCTTTCTTACTGCAAACATTGAGTCAGCATTGTGATCTGAATCTACATAGCTCATGTCCTATTTTACTTTCTACAACTTTGCATATTAATTTATCAGTCATCCACTCCAGAAATAAAGACTTTTTTACACACAGTAAACATAATGGCCCATTAGCAAAGGCTAAAGAAACATATTTAAAGCCGTTTAGAAAATGAAAGGACTTGATTGCATTCCACTGGGATTCCAACTCCACTTAGATTCATCCCTGTAGTACACTTGGCATGGCGTATCAGCTGAGCATGTGGGGCTTTATTTAATGCAAGAAATACTGCTGATTATGTTTATTGTATTAATTTTTCCAGAGCATTTTTTCTGGTGAAACAATAAGGACTTTACTGCATAGTATTTAAAGTAGGAAGGTTGAACAAACATATATACATAACATGTATACACACACACACACACACACACACACACACATATATATATATATATATATATATATATATATATATATATATATATATATATGGATCCCCATCATTTGTTCAACCTTCTGAAATGCCGAACATCATATGGCCGAGACCATATGACTGATATTTCAGAAGGTCAAACAGTGTGAATGGAGATCACCGTACATTGCAGAATGGGAAATTTGCTATTTTCCTCAATGTAGTGCGATACTCAGAGTTGGTATACTTAATTAGCAGAGGGTGTGAGAGTACAGGGGGCTTATCCCCCTGCAAAAAAACAAACAAAAAAAAACATTGCTTTTATTTATTTATTTTTTTATTTTAGTTTCGACCTTCTGAAATGTCGGTCATATGATCTCGGCCATATGACGTTCGGCATTTCAGAAGGTCAATCAAATGAAGGGGATATATATATATATATATATATATATATATATATATATATATTTTTTTTTTTTTTTTTCTCAACTTTGAGTTGGGGAGTTCCAGCTTTGATAGCTGCCTAGTGTGTCAGATGACCTAGCAATAGTTCAATGGTTCTGTCACATTGTATCACCGTGGCTCTATTGGGCAGTGCTGTTTTTCCCAAATTCCATTGGCAGCAATACAATTTATGAGTCCAGACATAGATTTAAAAATCAAAAAGCTACTTTTGACAGAAAAAAGATTTCAGAATATTTTGTTTTTCTTCCTTTTGACACTGCTAAAGTACAATGTAATCCTTTATTTCTGGGGTAATATATATATAGTTGTGACATCCCCACTCTGGACCAGTAATCAAGGAGCCTGAATCCTCACCACTGGCACTGGAGAGGGACATTCACTTGTAACAAAAATGGATACACTCAGTATTTCCAGGTGCAGCTCTCTGCATCAAGCACAACTTCCCTTAAGAGCACACAGGGAACACGCTCAGTTTGGGGTCTAGGTTTCTCTATCTATCTCTCTTCCAGGTTCTCATTCAGACTCCCCACTGGCACAGCTATAGAGTTGAGACTTGAGTGTCCAAGCCAAGTCCTCCGGCACCCTCTTTGTGAAAAAGTGCTTTGTGTCCTTGTTCCAAGTAGTTGACACACACCTTGTTCCAAGTAGCTGACAAACACACACACACACACACACACACACACACACACACACACACACACACACACACATCCTGGGAAAGGCTGACACAGATTTACTAACTATGCCCCCTTCTGCCCAGACTATAAGTTAGTTACATTGCCACCAGACACCCCAAAGCTAGCTACTCTAAGGCTCTTGCAAGGGTACCCAATTATACTGAATGAAATTAATATTAATACAAATGGTAGTTTGAAAAACAGCAAGGCTTTCAGGAGCGGCCAGAGCTGTCACCAAATATATATATAAGTACTATATATAAGTACTCTCAAAGAACAACCACAATGAAAAGTTTAAATATATTTAATAATAAATAAGAAAAGAACATGAAAATACTACATAGCTATTTACAATAAATGTCAGAGTTTCAGTCACAGGAAATATTAAAAATAAACACAGGTGGATAGGTTCAAACAGTTACAGAAAAACAGTACTTAACTAATCTCACTATATTTTCTTGACTGATCTATAGAATTATTATTCCCTGGTTATTTACTAGAGCAAGGTAAGATGAAGTAGGTGAGGAGTCCTTCCTTGTCAGGTTCCAAGAGCAGAGTGCTCTGAGACTTCAGTCTCACCTATTATTAAATATTATTTTTAGTGATGGATTACAGAATGACATCACATACATCTGATCATCTAACTTCTGGTTCTCATGCTTCTCCCCTTGGCTAGAAGCTGTCAGGATTTAGCACCTATGTGTCAATAATACACACACAGAGAGCCTTGCTAAGATCTGCTGCAGCTCCTGGAATGTATGAAACAATTTTAAACCTCCACCCTTCCAGGGTAGCAATTAGTTCACCCCAATGACAATACATGAAGCTTCCTAGTACAGACTTTTTGTCTCTGGCTGTATTGAGAAGTGTAAGATAGAATCTTTATGGCCTAAATTAAGAAATTTAATCTTTTACTATTTTCCAGTGTCAGATGGATTGAGATTAACCTCTTCTCTTGCAGTATCCTCTATTACAATACATACATTTCAACATTTACAATAGTATGTGTACATTTCTTCCTCTGTCCAGCAGGACACACTGTTGATGCATTTTTAACGCAAGCAACTTTACAAATACATTTTCAATAAAAGCATCTGTACAAATCAATCTGCTATTCAAATAACATAATTTTTTATTAAATTCCAACTAGCTATGCTGCCATATGTTATCCATCCACTGCCTTGCTTCTCCTGGCATAGTTGGCAATACCTCACATCATCACAAAGGTATTCTGTTAATCTGTAACTGTAGCAAGCTGCTTGCTACAACTGCATAAATGCAGTATTGACATTTGTTTATGAAGACACATGTTTTTTGCAGCTTCTGAAATCGATAGTGTTGTATTGTTCTTTAGTGGCATCTGCCAATGGTGCCCCTAACAGCTTAAAGCTGTAGCAGCTATTCCTTCTGCCCTGACCTATTTGCACAGTCACCTACAAACATGCACACTCACAGACACATACACACACATACACACACATTGACACTCAGGCACACTCATAAACCCACACCTTCCCAGCACACCCAGACAGTTTGTCTCACAGACAAACACATACACACCCAGACAGTTTGTCTCACAGACAAACACATACACACACACACACACACACACACACACACACACACACACACACACACACACACACACACACACACACACACACACTATGCTTTCAAACACATATAAGCAGTGACCACTTCACAATTCTTACCTGTCACAGTTATACCAAGAAATCTGGACAAAGCCACAAATAATGGGGGGACAAATTCCCAAAAAAATAGGGACAAATTTTAAATATTCCTCTTACAAACTTAGAAAGTTAATAGAATAACATGTTTTGCATTAGCATTGATGTTCTGAAATATATGAAGTCGGAAAATCAAATATCTGCCATTATTTTCTGACCTCAGTCCACAATGATTTACCAGTGATTTGTCAGAAAACTACAATTTTATGAGAAATGGACCAAAATTATGAGTCAAAAATATGGACATTCTGCAGAAATCTGGACAGTTGAGAGCTATGGTCACACAGTCATAACAGCCCTGGTCTAGGAATATGTAATATAGAAATAAAAATCAAAACACAGCATATACTTTTTGTATTGCTTCTCTCCCCAAATAAGATGGTACAGCTATTTTTAATTGCTCTTTTGGGCTATACCAATCTTTGCAAAAGTACCAGGGAAGCACACAGGTCTAATTAGCATTAGCTGTCTTCATGGACAGCTGCATTTGCACACAACCTTCCTCAGTGAGGCTGGTGGAGCTCTACAGACTGAAGTCTTCTTTTCACTGTGTTGCTTTGGTGGTCTCTGAATCATTCTGGCATAAAGCACTAAGTATGCCTGCTACAAACAGGATTACCTAATGCATTATGCATTTCTGAATCCATCTTATATGTACTATATTTGTGTTCTACATCTATTCATTCACTATCAGTTTACTGAAAGAAAAATAGAGAGTACTTGTTCTTGTAGTGCTTCTTACAATTCTGATTCTTAGGTGCACTGGGTGCTGTGTTCACATGGGTTTTCACCCTGCTTTCCAGTTTTAGCTTGATTCCCAAAGATAAGCATGTAGGCAGACTCATGATCCTGTAAACTGACTGTAGGTATGTGTGCATGTGACTGTGCATCCTATGACTGACTGGCATTTTGTGCAGGACTGGATCTCTGTCTTACACCCATTGCTTACCAAGAGAGATTATGGCATCCCCATGGCCTTGAATAAGATAAAGGAGGGTACCACAAATGTGTGAATTAGTGTCTCACTTGTGTGTATTCCGGCCTATTTCTAATCACCCACACAGTCCTATAGTTATCATCCCTTATTGGTGAAAGTTTATATTTCTCCGTTAATGAAGACCCCCAGCTACCAGGCAAGGTCTCACTTAATTCTGCATTGTCAAGTTCTTCTTTAAGCTAAGAATTTGTGTAGTGAACATAGAATTCTTTACAGAGCAAAAAGAAGGAAAAGTGTAGAAACTACAAAATGCTAACACCAGACTGTACTGTATATATGCACAGGCCTTCTATAATGGAATGTTGTTAAATGTGTGTATTAAAAATGAAGTATTGTAAAAATGTTCTGAATGATAACCATGCTGTAAGGGTGAAATAGCCCCAGTTAGTGCAATAATTTGTTGTATTTATGCTTTTCTTAATCACATCTTCATATATGGATGTTTCATAGTCAAATATAACTAAAGGAAGGCACTGAAATAAAACATGAATGTTTCCATTTCCATGCATAAATATTTTGGTATTACTGTTATTTTAATCATTACGTATTAGAAGGCTTCTAGTTACGTGAATATTCTTTTTTACTTTCATGCTACAGTCACACACACACACACACACACACACACACATATATATATATATATATATATATATATATATATATATGTAGATGTTATTTAAACCCATGATCTTTTCAAACACTTTAAATGGTTTTAGTATTACAAGTTAACCCTTATGAAAGACATAGCCCCGGATTCAGCAAGCCCTGCACAGTGTGCATGATTAGTGTAAGAGGGAATGTTGGCAATATGGCAGCCGAGTGATCCACGTACATGCCCATTTGATGTGTACGAGCGCTCTTGCACTAGTTCTGCATGTTCCCAGCCCCTGTATGCAAATTACCCCATTTGCAAGTGAAAACCATGCAAATGAGGTAAATCTGCTATCCAGGAAGCGGGAATCAGACTGTGCAAAACTAGCATAATCTGCAGAAATGTACTCGGTTAGTAACCAAGTACAGTTCTGCAAAATCCAAAATGGAGACATGACAGCTCGAAATAAAGGCTGCATATCATTGAGGAAGCATGGCAATGGCCAAATATAAGGCCATTGGCATTGCAAACAATACAAAATGTAAAAAATTAAACGTTTATTTTATTTCCGCCGATCTCGGCTGTTTAAGCATAGGGCAGCGGCGCGCAAATGGGATCGGTGGGAAAATAAGAAAATAAACCTAAAACAAGCACTCTAACTAAAATCAGTATTCTGCCATGCAAGTCAATGGCAGACAAAAGACAACCTGGCTAGTGAATAGTGGTTGCTAAGGGGGGAGGCTCAGTGTGACACATGTAACTATGCATTAGCAGGCAATCCTATGCAAATGAGGGGAAGGATAGTGAATCCCAGTTTTCCCCAGCATGTGAGGCAGGTCCCAACAGTGTAAGAGTATGAATAGCTGAGTGCAAGACTAGGAGGTAGGTGACATCATAGGTGGGTGTGTCAGGCATATTGTAAGTGTATTGGAGCCCTGTGGCTTGGGTTTGCTCCTAGTGTAGCACAGCTAAGCTAAGGGGTGTATCTAAACCTGCCTAGCACTCTTGACAAAGTGTAAGTGGGTGTGCGTGCCACGGACCGGGTTTTACAGGAAGAAAAAGGAAGCTAAACCAGGAAATAGTAGCAGTGTGCACATTTGAGTACTCTGATCGTGCAGCGGGCCCCCAGGCTTAAACAGAAGGGCAATGGGAAGGGAAAACAGCAGTAGGAAGGTAATCAAGGAGTACTAGCTTAGCTGCCAGGTGAAACGTATCAGAACCAGACAATTACACAGGCAGCAGACCAGCCCAGCCCAGAACACTACTATAAACTATGCAAACACCTACCCCTCTGGTTTTCCCACATTCTACACCACCTGTGTAAACAAGTGCAGAACTTTTACCAGTCACAATAGCAAAATGTTAGGGGCTGCAATAGCTATCATACAACTTGTGGAAGAGGCTGAGGGTGGTGAGGATGTGAATGCTGCCAACCAACCCACAGTGAGGAGATGGAGAAGAGTGTACAGACCCAGGGTCAAGGGCTACATGAGCTGGAGAGAGTGGAGTGCTAAAGGATGGACAGGGACCTCCTACAGCAAATTGTTGAGCTGTGCCGGCCACACCTCACGCACAGAACTAACAGAGGGGAACCCATTAAAGTGGACACCAAGGTATGTGTAGGCCTATAAATACTAGCTACAGTTACCTTCCAAAGGCCAACTGGGGATATGATGGGGATTTCACAAGCATCAGTATCCAGGGTACTCCACCAGTTCCTGGATGCCACGTCAGCACATGTCAGTGAGCACGTTGGCCAGCAATATGGGTCTCTTCCACCAAATAGCAGAATACCCTGAGGTAGTGGGTGCAATAGACTGCATGCACATATGCATCAAAGCACCACCAGGTGAGCGGGGTAGGGTCAACATCAACTGCAAGAGCTTCCCCTCCATCAACTGCCAGGTCATGTGTGATGTCCAGGGCATAACACTGAATGTGTGTGTTGGCAGCCCTGAAAGCTATCACGATTCCCACATCTGGCATCTGACACAGCTGTATCAGAGATTTGCCAATGGAAACATCCCACATGGTCATCTAGTGGGGGATGCTGAATACGCACTGGAGCCATGGCTGATGACACCCATCAGAAATGCACACACACCCCCGAACAAGAACTCCATAATGCGGCACATGCACAAACAAGAATCATAACAGAGCATGTTTTTGGGATGCTCAAGTCATGGTTCCAGTGTCTGGACACATCCGGTGTAGTCTTGCAGTACTCACCAACTACATGTACCCAAATTGTCCTTGTATGTGCCATGCTACACAATATAATCCTGTGGAAACAGCTGCAGCAGGAAAAGCACAGGGCAGGGCCACACAGCCCCCCACCATTGCCAAGGCCTGCACAGGCACAGAGTGACTTGGAGGTGGAACAACCTGAGCCTGCCCCAGTAGGCAGAAGGAGGCATGCCCAGTATACCCTGGCCCTGGCAAAGAGGCAATGCATAGCACATACACTGACATGGGAGGGACCCAGGGAATAACACCTCTCTCTGACTCTCACATACAGTAAAAGGGATGCCAAACATTACACTACCTGTGCCTAACCATGTGTATGGAGTGTACTATGTGCATCCGACATAGGCAGCCCTGCAGCACCACCCTCAATACTGGGACACCAACAAGGTAAGTGACTCACACATGCCAGTCAAGAGGGGGGGGGTCACATACCCAACAACAGTCACAGCCAGCAGGACAGTTGTAGACAGGTGTAGACAAACACAAACAAATGCTGTACTATGGCCTCTGAATGAGGGATATGGGTAACCTCCCTCCCCAAGCCTACACAGACAGACTACAGCAGGCCAGACAGTGGGATGTCAGTTGTGAAAGCTAGGAAGTCAGAAACTAATATGTAGGCAATTAAAAGCTAAGAACTGTAGTACACTGATATGCCTCTAGCCAGCACAACTGGTAAGACTACAGACTGAAATGGAGTACCTGACATACCAGTACAGTCCTAGCAAATGTGTACAAGTGTCAGGAGTGCCCCCATCCTACACAGACATATAGTAACAGTCAGGTGTGCTCCCCCCCTCCACTCCTGTGTAGAAATGTAGAAATAGTCAGGTGTGCCCTCCCCCATCCTGCAAAGAAATCTAGTAACAGTCAGGTGTGCCCCTCCCCCAATCCTGTGTAGAAATTTAGAAATGGTCAGGTGTCCCCCGCTATGCTGAAATGTAGCAACAGTCAATACCAAATGATCGATGGATACCCTGCAGACACAGCATGTTACCTGTCGGTGTACAACATAATGGTCAGCACTGCAGTACAAACTACCTGGACTTGATCCACATATACAATACAGACGGCCATACTGGGCATGCTCACACACTTAGAGAAATGAAGGCAATGTCAGTCAACATACTGAAAGATCATACTGAGCATGCTCACACACTTAAACACATGAAGGCCATGTCTGCAAACACCAGTGAACCAGACATATCTGGCAGTTGCAGTTGTTAGTGCAGACACTTGTCAGTATGCACCACTCATGCCTTGCACACACAGTGGATAGGAATATGTAAGGACAACACATTATAATAAGCCAAAGGTAGATGGACATAGATGTGTGGAAGAGGATGACTATGACAAGCAGCCATCCAGGCCTGTCCCACCCAGCACACAGCCAAAGGGCCCCAAACACATGAGGTGCAGATGTCACTCACTGCAGATACTAGTGACCAGTACCTGTAAGCATCACAGACTATGTGGTGCACGTGCCAGCTGTGCAACATGACTGTACAAGAAAGTAGTCATCTAGTAGCTGCATACACGTACCTGTGACATATGACCCCGTGTGTGGCCCCATGTGGTGTGTCACCCCTAGATGAATGGTTATGGCCCATGCACACACCACCCTCACCATAGCGCTACTATGACAAGCCTGCTGAGGTAATCCAATGTAAAATACACCTTTGGGAGAGTTGTAGTCCAGTAATCTCTGTGGCATGTTCCATAACTGCGTACTGCTGTAGTATGATAAACTAGTTAGGTAGGAGTTTTAACCCCAGACCTGGCAACTGTGAGTGTGTGTGTTTGTGTGCGTGTCTGTCTGTCTCTGACTGTGTAGATAGCAATGCTTTTTAGGCTACTCACACTCCTTACAATTCATATACTCAACTTTGGCAAGACTGCTGATGTCACCCACCTAGAAATACACCTCTGGGAAGGTTGTAGCAATCTCTGCAGTGCATCCTGTAACTGCGTACTGCGGTAGTGTGATAAAGTAGTTAGATGGAAGATCTAACCCCAGTCTTGCCAACTGTGTGTGTGTGTGTGTGTGTGTGTGTGTGTGTGTGTGTGTGTGTGTGTGTGTGTTTGTGTGCATGTCTGACTGTGTAGAGAGCAATGCTTTTTAGGGTACTCACACTCCTTACAATTCATACATCTCTGGGAAGATTGTAGCCCAGTAATCTCCGTAGCACATCCTGTAACTGCGTACTGCTATAGTGTGATAAAATAGTTAGGTAGGAGGTCAAATCCCAGACTTGGCAACTGTGTGTGTGTGTGTGTGTGTGTGTGTGTGTGTGTGTGTGTGTGTGTGTGTGTGTGTGTGTGTGTGTGTGTGTGCATGTCTGTCTCTTGACTGTGTAGAGAAAAATGCTTTTTAGGGTACTCACACTCCTTACAATTCATATACCTACATTTGGCAAGGCTGCTGATGTCACCCACCTAGAAATACACCTCTGGGAAGGTTGTAGCCCAGTAATCTCCATAGAGCATCCTGTAACTGCATACTGCTGTAGTGTGATAAAGTAATTAGGTAGGAGATCAAACCCCAGACTTGGCAACTGTGTGTATGAGTCCATGTGTGTGTTTGTGTGTGTGTCTGTCTGTCACTGACTGTGTAGAAATCAATGCTTTTTAGGGTACTCACACTCCTTAAAATTCATATACCAACTTTGGCAAGGCTGCTGATGTCACCCACCTAGAAATACACCTCTGGGAAGGTTGTAGCAATCTCTGCAGTGCATCCTGTAACTGCGTACTGTGGTAGTGTGAATTAGAACCATGGTAGGGTTCCATCCCCACCCATGGCAGTTCTGGATGTCATTGTCTGTGTAGGGAGCAATGCATTTTAGGCTAGTCACACACAGTTCATTTCAAATGCCCTACTTTGGCAATCCTGCTGATATCATTCATTGTGAAATACACCTTTGGGGAAGGAGTAATCTCCGTAGTGCGTCCTTTAACAGCTCTATGCTGTAGTGTGATATAGACCTCTTAGGGGTTCTATACTCACACATGTCGGTTGTGGATGTTTTGTGTGTGTGCCACTAACAGTGTAGGGAGCAATGCATTTTAGGCTAGTCACTCGCAGTAAATTTCAAATGCCCTACTTTGGCAATCCTGCTGATGTTGGTCATTGTGAGATACACCTTTGGGGAAGAAGTACTCCAGTAATGTCTGTGGTGCGTACTATAACTGCATAGTGCTGTAGTATAATAAACTAGTTAGGTAGGGGCTCTACTCCCAGACATGACAAGTGTGTGTGTGTGTGTGTGTGTGTGTGTGTGTGTGTGTGTGTGTGTGTGTGTGTGTGTGTGGCCAATGTGAAGTGGGTTTTGCATATTTCCTGTATGGTGGCAACACTATATATCACAATATCCACCGTACAGGGATAACAGATGTGAAATGGCTGAGAGGCTGGGGTGCAAAGCTATACCCATACATGTGACATCAATGCCAGGCAATCACAGTTAGCAACCCCAGTATTACCCAGAGCAAACTCTCAACCCATGTCTCATACACACACACATGCCTAGGCAACAGCCATTATGTGGGTAGTACACTGCATATTGGCCTCTGATAGTAACTATGGAGTGATAGCAGTGGGCTACAGAGGGTATGTGAACCTGTCTATCTGTCCAATATGCACGCACGTGTAGACAGTGCACCTCCCTCATGTTCCTCAATGGACACCTGCACCACCTGTGGTGCCATCACATGTGACCCACAATGGACATACCATGCCTGACAACATGCCTTGTATAGACAGATGCCACCAACTCCAGGGAATGCTGTTAGCATGCTCTCAATGTAGGTGCCTGGTAAACCTGCTGGCCATTACCAGTCCCACCACAGGTGGGCAAAACTGGCACATCTGATAATAATCTGTGTTCACAACATGGGCCAGACACCACAGGTACAGTTCCACATCTCACTGTACATGCATGTGGGAGGTGTGCACATCCCAGACACCATCCATGTCATGGACTAAGGAACATATACATGGCAAGCGATGCACAGCATTGGCCACACACAATAGTCACCAAGGTGACTGGATGGAGGATACAATACCCACCTGTGTGGGCAAATGCAGACACTACAGCCCTGAGCCACAATGCAGACCATCGTCATGTGGCCTGATGCCAAGGTACACCCATTGTCTAGCCTTGTACAGCCATCTGGCACAGTCGACCACCACACACCCATGCAGACATGCACTCATGCATGTCAGTACTGGCACCCTGTGTGTTTGTGTGTGTGTTGTATGGTGAGTATGTTCACATCCACACTCCCTACAACCCCCATGGGCATACTGCAGCATGCTGTCTAATGTCAGACACCTCCCCATACCCTTTGCCCATACACCCCCCCGTATGACCCGTGTGGTGCATGTGATACCTGCACAGTGATGTATTGTGGCAATCTCACTACTAATGAGTTGTACTCCTTGCCCTGCCAAGTTTGTCAATGTGTGTGTGTCTCTGTGAGAGTGTGGCTGTGTTGATGCTGGCACCTGTTCATGCAGACAGGCACATGTATGTCACCTACCATATAGCTACCATATCCTTGTTGCAGATGTCACTCACCATCACATATATGTTCTGAGTGCTCCACAACAGGTAACCCATGTGGTGAATCCAGTAACTGCATTGAACTGTGATAGCACTACATAGTTGTCAGGGGTTTGATACGCTGTGCTGGTAGGTGTGTGACACAAACATGCTTCAGTTTTACTCTCCCACCCCTCCCTGACATGTCTTTGCCTTTGTCTGCCTCTCCCACCCCATATCTGGTGGATGTGGAGACCTACACCTGCTTTGCTTAGGCAGCAGCATGTGTATTTTAAGTGATGCTCATGATCAGTTGATGGCCTGTGCATGAATTGCAGCCCTCCCCTAGCTGATTGCATGTGAAAAAGCTGTGGTAACATTCCCATAGCCAGCTGCATGGAAACACACTCCAGTATCTAGGAACATCATGGTGGTGTTGGCCCTTTTCATCCAATGTGAGCAGGAACTAGATTTCTCGTTTGGCAAACAGCATCTCAGATGGATTAGGGATTACCTCTAACAACATACACTGTGGAAATTGGGCAACAAACAGGAGGGGGATGTGCTTGACCTGACTATAAACTGTAAGTGCTGCTATAATGCATTTGGAGTAATGTTGGTTTAACAGTGTTTGTGTGGATATGGCTGTCATACATGTCTCAATACCTGCCATGTCAGTTCCATGTTTATGAGGAATCCCCATCTGCAGGGTCATCTGCAGATGGGGCAGTGTTGTGTCTTTGGTTTCATGTGTTACCCACGGAGCATCTGTGGACTGCAGAAGGTAGTTTAAGGATTGCAATCTGTAGATGGTGAAAGTCGTGATAGTCAGTGACGTCATATCCCTCATAGGACATATGTTGCAACAAACCCTGTTACAACAGTAAATGTATGCGGTTATCACCTCAACATGTCAATATTGGCCCTGTGTATGTGCTTCCAGCCACACCTCTGTCAACCTTTGTACATATGTTGTGCATGAAGTGGTGCATATGTGCTGTACACCATAATTAGTGTCATCATATCTGATAACAAGCCAGTGATATATTCGACTGCTACACATGTTATGTACAGTAGCGGTTATATTTCATGACATAACCTGGACATTATGTGGATGTTTGTACAGTACTGAGGTCTGTGTACTTATGGTGAATGTCGACAGTGTGTGTATTGTTAATATGTACTTTAGCCTGTGTACAGACTGTGGTAGATGTCATTATGCTAGTTCCCCGCATATCTGATGTTACATGCCGCTCCACTGTATGGTATTGTATTGGCATACATGTTTGTAGGGCCATACACACACATGTTCCATACCACAGACAGCCATCAGACCAAACTGTGTAGCAGCCCAGTATATGTAGGCTCAGTCTGTGAGTGGCACATATGAGGATGGTGTAGAACAGATAGTCCATATACTGTAATATTATGCTAGCTAACCATATGTGGCTGTGGCTGTGTTCACATTGGTTGTGGTTATGCACTTTCACACAGGTGTTTCTTACCCTGTGCTGTGACATGCCTGTTGAGCCTACTTTATATGCAGGTACATGTTCAATCCTCCATAGGAGATGTAGGCCAGTGTTGAGACAGTCTACCTGCAGCCTGCACAGTGCATTGTTACATGCCTAGCAGCTTAGTGTACTTACCCAGTGAGATGTCATGTGCAGATACTTGCCAGATGTACTGCTGCTGGGCCTCCCTTAACAGTCATGTATGTCAGACAGAGCAGTGGGATGCTGAGTAGATGTATGTCAATATCTACTGGGTAGTATGTGGCCATGTGAACTCAGCACCACCAGGTATTATGTGTCTGGACAGACTGGCGTGTGTGTGTGCTTACACTGTGTTAGCATATGTACCCCAGTATTGTCGTGATATACCCATGTACATGGCTAGGAACATCCACATTGGGAGGCGTGGTCCACATGTCTCGCATGAAGGGCACATGTGTGCACTTCTGGACTGACCACAGAGTGCCACACTGTCCACATATAGTCGTTATATCCCTGCTGTAGTCCACAGGATCATTACTGTGCTAACAGTGGGTCCGTACTATCCTGCCCCTAGGATGTCTGTCTATAGGCAATGGTGCACATGTCTACAGCAGATGTGACCTCCCACACCCAACATGTCAGTTAAGACACCCCTATGACAGGCAACAGTCTACATATATACCCGCAATACATCCATGACATCCCCTTGCACTATGGTGTTGGGACTATTGGTACTGAGGTAGGACTCTACTTGATGTTCTGGTCATATGGTAAACATATATGTGTACACATATGTCCACATATCTATGTAGATATATGCACATATACATATCCACATACATATATGGCCATATACATATCCACATACATATATAGGGAGATATATGTACATATATACATATATATATATATATATACACATAATGTACAAACCACGATGCTCTGGCAGAGATGGTCTGCATGTGTTGCCTGTGGGATTCAGGTTACTGGCTACAGCTCTTGGCACCCCAATAGAGCCTTGTCTAGGCAAGGTTCAAAGGACAAAACCACCATTGTAACAGATACAAGCATGCAAAACTGATGGTAATGTGACTCAATGCTAGAAGTCTAAACCTAAAAAGGCACTCTCTTGAGCCACACCTACAAATGGGGAACATCTATATCTGTGCAGTAAGTGGGACCTGGTTCAACACTCCAGAGAGCACACCTGTAATACATGCCTACAACCCTTATCACACATGATGGGCAACAAACCAAGACCACAACACTACAGGTGGAGGAGTGTCCATATACACCAAGGTCAATCATACCTCCAGCCTAGTGTGCAACACAATGCATCTGAGAATTAGCAGATGCAATTAACACTAGGTATGACTGCAATCCAAATTGTAGCTTGCTACAGATCCCCCTCCATGGGCCAAGGTTTTCACTGCACCACTATAAACATACTGGAGAATATTAAGATACAACCAAACACCATAATACTGGGTGATTCCAAATACTCTGCCATTAACTGGGAAAACAACTTGTGTACTATCACCCTTTACCAACTGTTCCTGGAACTCATACATTCCAATCCCCTGGATTAACTAATCCATTGTCCAACCAGGGTCTCCAATATCCTAGACCTGGTCATTACCAGCATGGGAGTCAGATGCTTCACATCAGTGGTCAACCCCTCATAGGTCAGGTCTGACCATAAGGTAATCACCGTTGACATCCACATCCCACCCCCACCCGCCAGTAAGGATCCTCCATAAATACCCTCTGCAAAGCCAATGCCATGCTACTCAAGTCAGAAGTGACAAACCTCATGACACCAATGGAGATGGGAGCTGAAAGTGCAACTGGTGAATCCTACACTAAGGCACTGTATGGGCACATCCACTCGTGCATGAATTGTGCCATCCCAAATAGAACCAAAACACTGTTCTCCAAACAAGGAAGCCAATCTTGTGCTCCACTGCCATGAACAAACTCTGCAACAGAAAGAAGACACTGTTGCAGTAAAAAGGATAATCCCAAAATGCAAACTGGTCCCTTACTAGCCTCAGTAAGAAGCTGCTATCCCTCGAAATCCACCACAGCTTGTTACATAAATATAATTGCCATAGATTCCAAAGACATCCACAAGGCATTCTATAGTTATGTCCAGGATCTATATGGCAATGCTCAGAACTGCTCTGAGCTACAACAGATTGGCATTAAATATACTGATTCAAAGGAGTTTTCCAATATCCGGGCAGACCAATTTAGTGCCACATTCAGCCTTCGCTCACCCCTAAAGGGTCCATCTCAGTAACAAAAGTTTGCCAAATTCCAGTAATCATGGCCACACAGGTGGAAACCACCATATCTACTGCTAGGAATACAGCATCCATGGGGCTAGATGACATTCCGGGCTGTGCACTACATGAACTACAAAATAACCCTGCATCTCACCTAAGTGCCATGTGTAATTATAGCCTCATCTCAGGCTTCTATCCCACTGAGTGGTGCACAGCTACAGTTATCACACTCCACAAGAGGGAATCCACCTTGGATCCCGGGAACTACCATCCCATCAGTCTGACAAGCCTGATCTGCAAGTGCATGGACTGTATTATCATCCAACATCTTAACAAAGACAGTGGGGTCCAGCAAACACTGCACCCCACCCTGGTTGGGCTCATGAAGGGCTGATCTTGTCTCCTGAACCTGATTGACTACTTTGATTCAGTCTCCAGAGCTGTGGAAGAGGGTAAAGTGGTGCACACAGCCTATCTGGACTTGGCCAAGGCCTTCGACAACATAGCCCAATCTAGAGACATAGCTAAAATTATGAAGCTGGCCATAAACACCTGTGTCACTCGATGGGTTGCCAACTGGCTAACCGATGGAACCCAGACTGTAAACATAGCCATGTCCAATCCCTGCTCCAGACAAGTGACAATTGGAGTACGTCAGGGTCAGTCCTGGTACAGCTCTTGTTTGGCATCTACTTCCCTGAAGTACAGGCCAACACTACGGAACTCTGAATAACAAAGTTCACAGATGACTGCAAACTGGGAGCCATTATTGCATCCCCAAATGATGTGGTTATTCTACAACATGGCTTTGCAGAAACAGATGCTTGGTGCCAGAGCCATGGGCTCAGGCTTAATGCCAAGTAATGTATAATTATCCCCTTTGGAAATACCATTGTACCCATGAATTACCACATAGGTGGCAGTACACTAAACACCAAAAGTGTGCTGACAAACATAGGGACACAGATGGACAGTGGTCTCACCTTCATTAACCACATAGCCACAACAGTAAGGGAATCCTTCTGTGTGGCACATCTCATCACTGAGGGCTTTACATCCAGAAAAAAGAGGGTAATTGTCCCACTGTACTCATCCCTCATTACACCTTGTATAGAGTACAACGCCTCACTTGGTATGTACTTCACAAGACAGCTGTGACAGCTGGGAAGGCAGTAGAAATACCTCACTATAAGAATCACAGGCATCACACAGATGGCCTATGCTGACCATCTAGACTTTCTACAAAGAGGCTATCTCTGCGTAACATACAAGGCTATGTCAAACCCTGGGAAATGACATCTGTAATATGTGTATGTACTGCCATGTACAGTACATGTGTCTATGTGCTGTCATTACAGTAGCAAAGGGTATTGAATGTCATGTCTGGGGCACACAAGTATATGAGACCTGCACAGCACTGTTATCCATGTGAATGTGTGACATACAGGGGTAGCAACCCAGGGTATGTGCTGTCACACTGGCATGTAGTGTAATGTGGCATTACTACTGTCGTCAGTGCTGTCCCAAAGAAGGGTAGAGTGCTAGCATTACTACTGACAACAATTACACCTGCAGGCATAGCTGCACTCTGAGGGTTCACTGTCTTGTCCCTGGTGTATGGGCTGTGTCACCATATATATCCCCTACTGGATAATAATCAGACATGTGGAATGTAACTGTAGAGTACTGTCTGTACAGCACATGTTAGTGAGGGCTTACAACATGTAGTAATGGCATAACTATTGTTGTCAAACATCCATCTGTTGACACGTTCATCCTACTACATAGCTACTCACCAAACTGGTGTCTGTCAGTCCCTCTACAGATGTGCAGATGACAGGTATCCAGCTGGGATACGTACAGACAACCTATGCTTGACTGACACCATGTGTGGCCAGCTGTGTACTACCTGTCACATATAGGAGACATCATCCTGTATGGGCCACATGCCACGGGTACCTACACTGCACTACCACAGTCAATTGAACATGCTTGGGTACAGGTCTCCATCACAGACACCAGCCATGTATTGTAATACATGTTGCATACATGTCAACTGTATCACCTTGGTGGCCAAGTGCAGAAAGCACCCAGAGGACTGGCTGATGCATGTCACTCTCACTCGGCCAGTCACTAATGTGGTGTCTGTCAATAGATTGCCTGCTGGCACATGGCAGGTGGCATGATACCAATGTACACACACCCCCAACACATCCAGTCCCTCCGTGGACAATAGCCAGGTACACAGCTATGACCACCTGCAACAATGCACCAAAGTATTGACACGTGTATGTGTGCATTACTGAGGATAGCATTGTTTGTGTGTTAGTACACCTATAGTTGGAAATTCCATGACAGCCTTCACAACCACCTCCACTCCCATTGCCATAGTCAGATGTGGCTGCTGCTGTATTGGACATGACATGTACCCTGTTACATTCCTCTCCCTAACAGCTACATGTACCGTGCAGTACCAGCACAACAGTGTTGTATAAATGGGTCGAAAGGCATGGGAATCCCATTGAGATCTGCCACGTGTGTGTATGTGTGCATGTCTGCATATCTGTAGGGTACACCATTCCGAGGCCATATACTCCTATTACACTACACATTGCCACACAGTAGTACAGATAGTATTGTTGCCACCCATAAGTGTGGCATCACAATGCAATACCCTACTATGCCTGTGGAATGTGCATTACTTGCGTATCTCTGTGGTTCCACTGTTGTGATATATAATGGTTTGTATTGCCATCATGGGCAATGTGTGATAGTGGGTATGTCAGAGTATCATGATGGGTTCCAGTGTGTACAGTATCCATTGGGGGATGTGGTTGCTGTGTACACTGTCATTGCAACATGGTACACCCGGTATATTTCCCACATACCACTTTCTGCTGACCACTGTCACCATCACCCATACCGGTAACTGATAACAGGATACAGCCCAGTTACACATGTGCTGTGTGCAGCCTACCTGTAACACATTGGTCACACGAACTAGTTAGTTAGCAACAATATGCTCAGGTCTCTAAGATGTATGTCTGCCTGTTATGTTTCTGTCAATGTGTATATGATGGTATGACACACTATGTATTCTCCATATACAAACATTAAATCCCCCATTACCATATTGTACATGTCTGTGGATGTTCTGCATGTAACATGTGACCTGGTACACACCTCACCCTAAACAATGTATCATGTGTGCAATGAAAGCCACACAGTTCAGTAGCACTATGTACCTAGGTAGGGGTCTAGTCACAGTGTTGCCAAGTAAGGATGTATGTGTATGTGGATGGGTTGACATAAGGGTGCAGATTATACATGTACCAGCAGGTCACCTGTCAATGTGGCACAGCAATAACTGTTATACAAACCTGTGACATGTGTGCAAGTGTACACCAGATATGTCATGGCCATTTTATCACCACAGTACCATACCCTTGTGGAATATGACTGCAGACCATCCTCCTGCTGACACATGTACACCTACAACACAAATGGATAACATTATGGAGATAACAATCAATCAGTGTTACTAACAGCTGAAATGCATCATAGCTGCATGGCTACACTACCTGACATGTATGCATTACACATTACCTCTGACAACATCTTACACTGCAGTACATTGTAGCACTATATTACAGTCACTGTGTGCATCAGAACCATATTAGCTTGTCCCTGCATCGATGTTATGGATGACAGGGATGTGGCACAGGTATCATCATATGCACAGGGTGTGTTGCTGGTTTGCCAGAGGCTGAGCATGGTCCATACATTTGTCACCATGTGTGTGGGTGAGGGGTTTAGTTCATTGATTGGGGTGTGGTGATGTGGTGTGTGTCCGTATGGGGTCACCCTAGGTGTGGTTGCATAGTGTGTGGGTATGTATGCACACAGTTCTGCCATGTGGCTGCCCTATACAAGTGCTGTTGGATAGCTGCAGACCATACCTGACAGGGTGTGTAGTTCACCATCTCTGACCACGGACATGCTGACTGTGCCTGCCAGGGGATCCATGGGCACATGCAGATACAGACCTTGAGGCGCTACTCTCAAATGATGATAACAGATGTCCACTGGAACCATGTCCCACCTGGGACTGGCCCAGGCCACATGCACAAGGCCTGCTGTGGTGTGGTGTGGTGTGGACATCACCCCCAGTGGTGTGCTGGGGCTGGTACTGCCACTACAGGAGCGACTTAGCATCCTGGCACATCCATGTTGACTGCCAGCTGCTGGTGTTTCTGGCCTACATCTATGCGGCTGTGGCACCACTCCCACCATGTGTTCAAGCACAGACATACCATGGTTGAGGAGGCCCACCATCTATCCATGACTTTGGAGGGCAGCAGCAAGTTCACAGAGGTTGCTACTTACAGATAACAAAGCAGCCATCTGCAGCCTTAGGCCCTGTCTGGTGTACATTTCCATACATGCCTGTGCCTCCATTATGGCCTGAAACATGCTCCTGGTGATACCAGTTGTGGCACCTCTGCCAGGGGCATGATGACCAATGGCCCTCCCACGAGCACCATGGTACATCTGCCAATGTGGTGCCCTACCGGACATCTGGTTATGCTGACTATGACCTGACACAGCTGGCATGGACACCACACTTTCCTGGTCAATGGCACCAAATGTCAACTGTCCCTCTGCTATGGCCACTTGTGATGGGGTTTGTAGGGCACTGTAACTGTGTGCGAGCTTGGGGTGGCTAGGAGGATGATGACAAATGATGGTACAGTGTCGGCCTCTGACAACACCACCTGTGCCTCAACAGTACCATCATCATCATCATCGGTGTCTGTAAGGACATCTATCTCAAACTGCATGCAGGAGGGACCCTGACTCACCTCACCACCTGTGGGGGAAACAAACACACACTTTAAGACCTGTACAGCATTGCATACCAGTACACACATTTACACACACACACACACACACACACACACACACACACACACACACACACACACACACACACACACACACACACACACACTCACACATGTACCCCCACACACACTGACAGTCCACCTTACTACCTCCCTTTCCCTGGGTTTACAGACAGTCCCACATTCAGTTACATATGTTCCCCATCCTGCATGGCACTTGCTAACATACACTCATTAATACTACCCATTAACATATCATTCCTCTCCATGTCTGCATGTGTGATCACAACACATGACCTGTAACTCCATCACCTCCCTGACTTGAGTGGAGTAGGTTGTACATGGCCTCACTGCTGTCATCCAGTATTACCCTGTGTATGTCCAGTCATGATATACATGGTCCCTATATGGTTGGGGTTGCTACATTCACTGCATATGTCACACACCAGAGTCTCATACTACAGTCTTGCTCAGTCCATGCCACATCTGCTGCAAAATCAACCCATCATGTGCACAACAATAATATCTGGATACACTCACTGATGTGCTCTGGTAATTCCCCATAGCATTAGTAGTGCTGCATATGTAGGTAGTCGGTTATCTATCTGCTGCTGACAATATGATGTGTATACCTGGTGTGTACTTTCCCTCCCAATGCATGTTCCATGCTACAGACCTTGTTATGCTATCAGCTGTCCTGTGTTCACATATCAGACAGGTTGTCCTGGTGTCTCATGTGTCACGGCATGTACATGTACAGCATAATCCCAAGGAGAAGTACTGCCATGTGATCAATCCCACTATCGCCTGTGCATACATAGACACCCACACAAATAGACACACATGTACACACACATCTGACATGCATCGACCATATTCCACTCCAACAGATTGCGCTTACAGACACAATCAGCACACACCCACCCCCCCCACACACACGCACACCTACATCTGGGGTTGCACAACTTTTGTACACACAGTCCTCCCATTACCGTTCTGTCAGCATGCATTAAATATGGTGCTCAACAGCATGCAGTGCAACTATAGTGACTTCATGCTAGCGCCAGTATACATGTGTGTGATTCATGGGCTGTGTTGGTAGATGATGGCCCTTCCCCTTGTTAACACTGCACCCATGTACAAAGTGTTACTGTGGACCTGTTCTGCACCCTGCCTTGTACTGTGCACCATACCTCACAGTTGTACAAACCATTGCTGCATATATAGACATAATTGACCCTGTAGACTAGATCATTCCACATGGTGGTCCTCTCCTGCTGATCATAGGCTGTCCGTCCAAAGAGCAGTTCGTAGTGCTGTGCCATGTGTTCTATGATGACATCAGTTTTGGCAGTACTGAAAGCTGGCAATCAGGTGTGGGCCGTCTTCCCTGGAAGACGTAAAGATGGAAACAGGTCTGAGCAACTCATACAGCAGGGTTACCATAGTTCTTAATACACATCTCTGTCTACCCCACCATATCAGCTACAATAAATCGTTCACAGAATGCAATTGGTAGGTCAGCAGCTTACCTATCATTGGGACATATGTTGTATTGTACCAAGCTTTGTGCTATGTGTTTGTACCACGCTTTGTGCTATGTGTTTGTAGCCATGTTCCCTGTATATATATATGTGCAGATATTTATTGTGGGTTGTTTATATACCTATATCTATTTGAGTGTCTGTGTATCTGTAGACATACATGTCTCATTGTATATCACACAGATATTTATCTATATGTGGGGTGCATACAGACATCTGGTCCACATTCAGTAACTGTCTTTCATTCACAGCTGCACTGTTCTGCCTTGCTGCAACACAGACAGGTGTCACATGTGAACACAGACTAACGTTAGGGTGGTATATATGGTGAGAAATTGCTGGTAAGCCTATTATACACCTATGGCATTTGTGCATGCTACATTACACATTAACATGACTGTCCTGCAAGTGGTGTGCTCTGACACCCATGTGTTTATCATGACGGCAGTACTTCCACTACCAGCTATTGCCCACACTAACATACCAAACACAGATATTATGGCTTATATCTTTGCCATTCATTGCTAATCTGCACAGTTGGCAGGTATGTCCCACTGCCTACAGGGACAGACAGCATTGTCCAGAGCAGTTGTTCAGCAGAACATCATTACAGGGACAACTACAGATGGCACATATAAATCATTCCACATCATATATCCTATTATTCTATACCACATACTACATCCAGTTACATACATTTATGTTTTACATACCTGTTTTTTTTTCTGACAGCAGTGACACCTTTCTGTTGTTTGTGTTTTTTTTCTTGTGTGTGTGTGTGTGTGTGTGTGTGTGTGTGTGTGTGTGTGTGTGTGTGTGTGTGTGTGTGTGTGTGTGTGTGTGCATGTGTCTCTCTCTCTCTCTTCACTAGAGTGAGTGAGCTGGTTTGAATACATTGCAGCATGGTTTTTGTAGGTGATGCACATGATCAGGTGATGGGCTGTGCACCTATCAGTGTGCAACAGATGCTAACTGCATGCAGCCTGCTGTGTAGTACTTCAGATAACCACTGTCATGGCAACACAGTACTATAAAATACTGACTCGTGTGGGCGTTGTCCCCTAATCTTTCCAGTATGGAGGACATCCTTCCAGTAGGCAGCAGTGTTACAGACAGCAGGTTGCAATACCTCTTACAGCAGGACTTGCAGACACAGGCCAATTACACATGTGTATGAGGTTCCAGACATACAGACAGAGTGAGTAGTGTTGTTATGTGCATTGCATATTGCTGGTCTTGCAGTGTTTGTTTGTACATAGCAGTTTAGGATGGAATGCAGTCTGTCTGCATAGCTCTCAATTGTGGGCCTATCCACATGATGGCCAGTGGATTGTTTGTTTGGTTTTGTCTATGCACCACACAGGTCTTGTCCTAGATATATCACTGGCAATCTGTCTGTTGCGTGCTATCAGTACATGGCTACATCCATTTGTGTTTCTGATGTCTTATTCCTGCATAAGGGTATGTTGCAACAAATCCTGTAACACCAGCAATTTCCAGGGTGTGTAACAGCAATATTTGCAAGTATGGCCCTGTGTTCCTGCCTCTGTCCTCCACATATATGGCAGGCTTTGTCCTGCTGTGATACAGTTAGGGGTTGTTAAGTAATGGCCTATCAATATTTATTGCTAGCATTCCTGCTATCATCCCAGTCATATCGTGGACTCCCACAAAATATGTTGGTCAGGGTCCATACATGTGACAGATACATTGACATTACCACAACTAATACATTTCCCCCTAGGTCTTGACTACAGGGTGTAATTGGAGGCTGCTGAACTACATCTGTAATTGTTGATTGTTACTTATCTTGAAGGCAAATCCTTTGTCTACTGTTGTACTAATTGAAGGCCTTGGCCTGGACAGCATAGTATGTTATATATCCACATTGCTTGCATCTACTGTTTTGTGTGAGCCTTATTGATTACATATGTCAGACTTCATGTGCTGTAATTAATGGCATACATTATTGTATAGTACACAAATTAAAGGTTTTCTGTGTATGCATACCTGTGTGTGGTGTCATGTCCTTTGAATTGTGAGTGGGTATATGCTTAATGTAAGTATTCTCATTTGTGGGAATGGTTGCCACACTACACATGTCACAGGTACCAGTTATAGGACTTGTGGCTGAGGGATATACTTTGCACCCAGTACTTCCACACTACTTCTACATATGTATGGCTACTAATACCTTTTGTCTGTGTATATGTGTATGTACCTATATATACCTCATATATCTTAGCTATATATATATATATATATATATATATATATATATATATATATATATATATATATATATACATACCTGAACGTATTTGTCAGTGTATAGATGTGTATGCATATCTGTACCGTTGTAATGTGTACCCCTTCCACACTGTACATTCCCTATGGTAGAATGACTTTTCTGCATAATATGTTACAGATATTGCCCTGACATTTACAGGTGAATTGGATTACTGTTAAAGCATTGTAGCTGTGTTGTGGAGGGTCCTGAAGTCAAGAACTGCATGTGCTGGATATTGGATTGCACAGCATATCCGTTAGGGCTGTGGGGGGGGGGGGTAACATAGCACTAATTACCGGGTATCCCTCATTTGAACCCCCACCCTCATTAACAGTGCTTATGGTCTGTTATGTTGTAGTGAGTGGTTCAGGATTTTGTTCCCATGTGGAAATGCTATACACATTTGTGTGTGTGTGTGTGTGTGTGTGTGTGTGTGTGTGTGTGTGTATATATATATATATATATATATATATATATATATATATATATATATATATATATATATATATATATATATATATATATATATATATATATATATATATATATATATATATATATATATATATATATATATATATATATATATATATATATATATATACACACACACACACACACACACACACACACACACACACACACACGAACATATTTATCTATGTACAATTGATGTTATATGATTATTTGTGAGTCATACATATACATATACACACACACACACACACACACACACATATATATATATATATATATATATATATATATATATATATATACATATAGCTGTCTACATTTACAGATATATATTTGTCCATATGTCCATGCATGTTCGGCTTATATTTTTGTCCTGTACCTCATTCTCTTGGCAATTGACATGGATGATCTCAGGATTGAAGTCAGTCACTTGTGCCGACAATTTTGTGTTTCAGACTTCATCTCCTTCAAAATATGTGTTCTAGTACATATAACTGTGTAACTAGCAATGTTTTAACTGTATTAGAGCAGTATTTCACATATATCCCTATTTGTACCCATATTCTGGCACACTTTGTCCGGAATTCTTGCATTAAGAAGTTGTGTGGTATGATATTACTACATTTCCTGTACTATTGACTGATTGTGCTGGATGATATGTTTGTGAAAACAACAGGGTTATCTATATCTGCCATGGCTTAGTGGTAAAGCACTTTGTGCATGGTGTGCAGGGTTCTGGGTTTGAGCCTTGCAGAGGCTATTTATTTTGTTGCTGGGCAGAACACCTGCCATTGGATACAGAGTGATTACGGCACTTTTGAGCAGTTGTAAGCGGGTGTGTGTGGGTTTGCGCAGAGCTAAGCAATGCTAACCTCTGGTTGCAGTTTCTTACACTCAGTTAGCTTCTACTTTGCTTAATCTGTGTAGGCAATGCTTACCCCCACGTAAACACACTTAAACACACTTACTAGTGCTTATCTATGCTTACTATTGCTTATTTGTGCTTACACCTGCTTACTAGCGCCTTATTCATTATGACACTGACACTTCACATGTGCATTTAATGCAGTACTCCAGTTCACATTTAAATGTTATTTAGTAGGTTATACAGCAAAACAATGTTCATATACAGATTTCACATGGAAAATGGAATGTGCTGCAGTGGGACTCAAACCAGGAATGTGTGCTTGTTCGGTGGATGCTCTGCCCACTACACTATTGCTGCGCTGCTTCATTTGCATATATCTTCCTTGTTATCCTCTTCAGCCTTTTAAGCTGCTTTAACCATAGCTGAGTGATGGGCATGCCCGCGCACCTACAGTTAGCATTTTACAAAAAAAAAATAACAGGGTTTCTTTATTTACTTTTTCAGTACTGTTGCTGTTGTACACATGGGGAATTGTTGGTGGGGATATGCTGGCACCTATGAGCAATCTCACTCATCTCTTAACACTTTCTGCTTTTCTACATTGCAGGGGCGTGTTTATTCTGAGAGACGCTCCATGTAAGCCTGGGAGTTTGGGCAGCGCGCCTTCCTTAATATGCATGGCATGCTGCCGTCCTGCTCCTAAATGGGCACTTCCATGCAGGACTAGACTAGTCCTGCACGGAAGATTAGTAAATCCAGATGATAATGTTAAACATAACTGCATTTAAGCCATACATTGAAATGTCAATAAATATGATACTAAAACATAGTGAAAATCTGGTTTCATTCACTGATATTCTTATGTAGATGCATGTTTTGTTTCATTAGATTCTCAAATAGATGTATTTGTAAAAGATGGAGTGGGTGGACAGGAATTTGGTAGAAATAAATGTAGAAACATTGATCAGGACTAGCACATTATTTGGAGGCTATTTCGAAGGGTATACGTCATTACTATGTGATTTGAAAATCCTTATAGCTCAATCCATTTCTGTCTCTAAAAGGTCTGATTTATTCCATGTCAATTACACAGCACTAATCCAGTAACTCCATAATCCTTCACTCCCAGATTAGAAACAGAGTATAAAGGATTAGTCCAGATAAAATCACTTTAATTAGTATATATGTAAGGCAAATTTCAATTATCATTAATAGTGACTATTTCAATTATTGTATTGTTGAAGGAGGTGATTTAGACATTTGTTTTGCGATCAGTATTGAACTTAGTAGTGAAAAGGAGTAATTTTGTCTTCTCTGGATTCAGGATGAGGTTGTATTTGACCGGCCATGTTTTGACGGAGGTGAAATAGTCCTAAGTGAGTTATTGAATCTGAGTAGAATTCTGGGCTAAGTATGTAAGAGAAGAATCATCAGCATATACTAGATTAGGCCATCATGTTTAACAACTGTGTGCAAATTGTTAATAAATATGTTGAACAAAAGGGGCCCAAGTATTGATCCTTGGAGTACATCAACAAATATAGATAGGAAGGTGGAGTAGCTTGATTGCCATTTAACAGCTTGTGATCTAAGTGATATGTAACTTTGCATCCAGGAGAAGGTGGGATGGGACAGGCTTAAGGATGCTAGTGGAAACAGTAACTTGAAATGGGACACTATATCAAAGGCTTTAAGAATAAAGCAGATGCAATATTGCTTGTGCTGTGTTTTTGATTGGTGGTGTTTATGAAGTTGAGTGATGCAGGATTATTGCTGTGGTTTAGTCTGAAACTGTGCTTAGTAGGAGAGAATAGATTTTATTCAATAATATGTAGATGCATAGGATTTTAGTCTAAGGGAAAGTATCGCTATGGACCTGTAGCTGGATAGTTAGAGATGTTGCTTCTTTTGTGAAGAAGCGAGGAAACAGAATCAAATTGAACAGGTAAAAGCTGGTTCAATAACAAATTCAAAAGCAGCGGGTAAAACAAAAGAACCAGCTAACACAGCACTGTAGAAAACACTTGTTTAATCCAAAAAATAAAAACAGTGGAGAGGCAGGATATAAGATTTCTTCCAGAGGGAGGAAACACAAGATTTTTGAATAGGTCTCTTTAGGAGAATCGACACAGGACACGATATGTCTTCAAAAACAATTTTGTAGTACAGGTAATAGTAAACTGGACAAAAACTGGGACCAATCTCACCTACTTACTTTATTCGTTGGTTAAGATGAATTACAGTTCAAAGCACATTAAATAATAATGACAAAAACAGTCATAAGATACCCTATAAACCCAGTCTCCCATCCACCATTAAACAAAAGTAGACAAAATCATCTCAGTTAAATGTGTTTCAATCGGCATACAGCTATGACAAATCACACAATTCCAATCATCTTTAAGCAAACAATTATAAAGTATGTAATAAATCATTCTAGTAGATCTATTTAGTTTTAGCAGCATCAAACAAAAACATATTTAAGAAGAATCGTTCAGTCCTGTGTAAACAATGTACCAATTAAAATGATCCCTTTCCTAACCCTTCTGTTTAATGCATTCTGCTCTCAAACAAATTCATTAATTTAATTAGTACCAACAAATACATGCAAATGTAAATAAAGCTATCAAATTATTTTTAATGGGTTTGAATGGTGCATTTGATTGCTTGGGAGATGTTATGTCATTCAAAAGATCACTCATTTCCGTTATTAGCATCCCTGTGTTTTTTCCAATGGTGCTAAATTATCCTTGCTAGCATTTTTATGCTTTAACACAAAATTATACGACCTAACCTCTGTCACAGAAACAGGCAACAGGTAATATTTCTTGTTACTCACTAAGTAATTATTAAGAGATGCAGACATGACAACCAACACTCAATTTGTTTGCAGTTACGTCAAGGGGTTATGACACTCTTGAGAAGCAATTGATGAAAAATAATTAACTCTCACCATTTTATATGTTTGCTTTGCTGCCTTTTATGGGACTAGACAGAAACCCATATATATTGAATGCAAAGGAAGTATAACTTTTTCCTCATTGCAGTTTCCTCTGTAGTCCAGCTCATTGCCTGAGAGGATATGAAACCAGAACCAAAAGGTATCTTATTGTAAACCACATCTGCTAAACTAAAGCCTAATCACTTTCATTTAATATAAGTTTTACTACCCAAAATAATAATAAAAATAATAGCATCATGAAGAAATATAACGACATTCACCAGGAGCTTTGCTTACTCCTACCAGCCTATATCTTTCAGGAGGAACTTACATTAATCAAACATTAATCAGATACCTGGCAAGGTTTGGGCCATATAGATTAAGACTTTAGAAGGTTGAAAGGTATATACATTCCTCAACTCTTTGTATCCTAAGCAATACTTGCTAATTACAATCCCTATGCCAAAAGGCATTAATTGGAAGGCCTGATGTGCACTGACAGTTTTATAACAGCATTTTTCTGGACCATGCCTTAAAGAAATGCTGATAGCTCACAAACTATAAAGTCATCCATTAAAATAAGAAGTACTGATGAGACTGAAAAAGTTGCATCATAAACTTTTTCTGATCGGAGAGTAGAAATAAAGTCTATGGCAACAGACTAGTAAAGGATAGTGTTTTACCACTGTATGCTAATGCAGATGCAGTGAAAAAATACAGTCTCTTTTCCCAGACAAAGCACATAGGTGCTTTAAAAATATAAACATTGTTAATATATGTGTGACTTGGAGTCAGAAATCTAGACCCTGAATAACATATGTCAACTTTACAAACTGGCTGAGACATAGTTCTGTGTGTGTGTGTGAATCTTTGACTACAAAATCAGTATATATATCAGAAATTAATATTTTATTGAATAAGCAACTTCCCAGAGCATTTCAAGTGTACCAATGACAGTTTTATTTTGAACAGAATGATTCTGTTGTCAAAAGAACCCATGTACTACAGCCACTAGATCAAGGACTCATAATACTCATAGATTCACAAACACCATGTCTGTGATCATGGCCAGATCAATACGACTGACATTGCTTATGCAACGAGTAGCAATGCTAATCATATATGCATGCAGCCATGCCATTGTGTACAGACCCATGGCTAGATCATGGCAAACCACCCCACAGGTACATGGAAGTACAAGCAGCTGAGGTAAACAATGATGATGATCGAACACCCCCAGTAGTTGATGAAAGTACATGCACAGAGGTGTATAAAGTCAACAAATATGCACACACACACACACACACACACACACACACACACACACACACACACACACACACACACACACACACACACACACACACACACACACACACATACACACACACACACACACACACACACACACACACACACACACACAGAAATGTGCAATGTAAAGAAAAGTACCACTGATAGCAGAGGTTGGAGTAGAGGTGATACTTATGTAACAAAATCCACTAAGATGGACAACATGCAGTGGAAACAGAGTTGCAGAACAAAACAATTGTCAGAAACGAAGAGCAAAGAAGATGCAATGACAATACATGAGTTTTGAAAAAAGGGGAAAATTACATAGCAGAAGTGGAATACAATAAAATAACATGATAAAACAACCTGCACTAGTTTTAACAACATCAGAGAGTCAGCACTGGACCTGTTCTATACTGAGAATATCAGTAAAAAAGGAATATATGTTACCTTCAGGGGAATCAATCCATTTGCAGGCCACATGCCAGTATATCCAGAGTTTTCTGGCAAGGAATGCCACTGCAGCCATCAGAGTGCAAGGGATCATAAAATACACATATCAGGAAAATCCAGCACATCTTCAGATGGTTGGCAAAAATACAAAAGATAGACCTTAAGGGAAATTAATCCATAGTTTTCCCACTGAAATCTGTCATAGTACTGCATTAGCAAGGGGAGTCACTGCAACAGTCAGAAAGCAAGAGGTTATCAAACTTACATATCAGGAAAATGTTTCACATGTGCAAATGGATAGCAAAGAAAGAGTGACCTCAAGGGAATTGAACCCATAACTTTCCCACTGAATGTTTTCACAGAAGGGTACTAGTAAGGAGAGTCACTGCAACAGTCAGAGTATAAGGAGTCATAAAACACTCATATCAAGGAGATGCAGCACATGTGCAAACTACAAGGCAAAAATCTGTTAAACAATATAAAATCTCTGTAGGATTTGAAACCCCCAACCATATGTATTGATACAGTAATGATAACTGCATGAGTACACTAAGCCATGAAAAGACTTCAAATAACTGCTGTACTTGTACTTTATTTCATATTGGTAGTAAAGCTTAGTCCATTTGCATGACTGATTAGCACATACAAAGTATTTTTCTTCATTCAAAATAGGGCGGGCAAGTATAGAATGAGCAGGATGGAGACGGATAGGAGCTCATATATCCCAATATTGTAGCTCAACAGTTACAAAAGAGCACAGAAAAATATTTGGTTAAAAAGTGCCAAATTCCATGGCAAGGTTTACGCATCCATAATATGAACATTTACTTTCAAGGAAACTGAACTCATGACAGCAAGAAAAACGAACCACACACGAATGGAAGTGAACCCCTGTTTTTGGCAATGAAACACACTGGCTGAAGATATCAGCAAGACATGCCACAAAAGCACCTATTGAAGAATTAACTGACAAAACATATTTCAGGGGAATGGAACATATGATAGCAAGACAACAAAGCTATGCCCACATGAGTTCAAACCCCTTCCTTTGGCAATGAAATACTTTAGAGCAGAGTATTCACCAGGCATGCCATAGAAGCACTCATTATGAAATCAACCAATAAAACACATTTCAGAAAAATGTTATAATATTGTTGAAAAATTACAACTAAACATCGTAAAAGTACATACTAACCACCATGGAAGTCAAATTATTTTGCTAGTACATTCACAATGTGCACATCACTGCAAGAGGAGACTGATGCATGGAGGCTGCCACATACATGTATTATGTTTAACTCACTGCACACGTTTGTGGTATATTATTACTGTATGATATGGATTGTTTATTATACTACTGCAATGTAAAACCTCATAGATTTGAACCCCTGCCTGCCTTAATGCTACTCTCTGGACTAATACATTACCAAGTAAAGCCACAGAAAAAAAATATAGTGAAATGAGTCAGAAGACACACATTTTAAGGGAATTTTGGAACATGGTGAAAGACTGAAAACTGGACATTGGTAATCAACGTGTAACAATAAGAGATCAAAAGCCCCTTTTGTATGGACAACATACGGGGCAGTGTCAAAGTGTTACATACCAGTACTATGCTTAGGCTTATTTCATATATGTATTTTAACTGGTTAGTACTGGATATGCATTGTTCTGAAGACTGTTACAAGGTAGATGTCCTCAGAGTTTGATACTCTAGACCAGCACATTAGCTAATGAAACCACAGCAGAATTTATAGTAAAGGGGCAGAAAACATACAGTTGAACGGAATGTTAGAACACCATGGAAGATTATAAAGTGGCCACTGGTAAACATCATACACAAAGCAGGAGATAAAAACCCTCCCCCTGCAGTATGGACAATATGCATAGCAATGGCAAAATATTCACATGTACTATGTTTAGGCTTACTTCATATATATATATATATATATATATATATATATATATATATATATATATATACATATACGCACACACACACACACACACACACACACACACACACACACACACACACACACACACACACACACACACACACACACATACTATATTTAGGCTTATTCCATATATATATATATATATATATATATATATATATATATATGCACATATACTATGCTTAGGCTTTTTTATATATGCAATTAAAGTGACTAGTACTTGATAAGCATTGTTTTAAAAATTACTACAAGGTAGACCTCCTCAGAGTTGAACCACTGTCTGCCTAACTGATATTCTTTAAATCAATTACCAAGTGAAACCACAGAAGAATTTATAATGAAGGGGTCAGAAAACACAGTAGCATAGCTACACTGGGGTGACAAGGGCAAATGTCCCATGCAAAAAGTGTTAGGAGGCACGATCGGGGGGCCATCCATCATCCTGATTGATCTTTAGTGCAATACTGGCTTTTAAAAATCAGTATTGCATTTGAAGTCAAACCTGAGTGCTGTAGCACTCTGTGTGTTGTCTAAACTGTAGCAAATGATTACTTCATCATAGCAAGAAGTTTACTACAGTTTAAAAGTGAAAGAAAATCTTTTTTTTAACTAAAATCTGAGCTTTCTAGTGCTTCGTGCAGGACATTGCAAACTGTGGCAGCTGTTTGCTACATTTGTGGCAAGCAGTTTGCTACTGTTTAAAAAAAGAATGATTTTCTTTTTTTTTTCTTTCTTTCTTTTTTTTTTTTTGTGTTAACTAAAGCCTGAATGCTGAAGCGCTCTGTAAAAGCAGAGTATAAACTCTAGCAACTGTTTGCTACATTTGTAGAATGAAGTTTGCTACAGTTTAAAAAAAGAAAGGATTTTTTGACTAAATTGTGGGGAATGAGGGTTGGGGCAAGTCACATAAATGGGACCTAAATTGCTGAGACTGGAGGGAGGGGGGTTGTCATGCATCTGGGAGGTGCAGTGGTGCAGCAGTTAACATTGTCACCTCACAGCAAGAGGTTCTCCAGTTCAATTCTCAGCTGGGGTGCCTTCTGTGCAGAGTCTGCATGTCTTCTCTGGATTCTCTTGGGTTTCCTCTAGGTACTCAGGTTTCCTCCCATATTACAAAGACATGCATCTGGACTGGAGCATTTCTCCCTGGGCCTCCACTGAAAATAGGTTGTGTCCTAGTTGGACTTTCCCAGTCAATAAATGTTAAATAAATAAATAAATAATCTGGCCACCCAGTTGGTGCACCAGTAGAAGAAATCTACTTTTTTTGCTGCTCTTTGTGACAAAGGGGGTACTGCCAGCATAACTAGCTGGAATTCTGTAAATAATTATATGTCATTTGTGAATATTAACATGATTTATATAGAAATATGACAAAGGGAGACACTGCCAGCACAGGTGTCTGGAATTCTGTAAATGGTTATGTATCATTTGTGAATATCAACATGATTCATAAACAATACTTGTGTTACAAATGTATTAGATCTGTATGCCAGGCATATAGCAAATTGCTGGAATAGAAGTATGTGTTGAAAAGGCTTTTGCAAAGTGCTTAAAATGCAACCACGACATGCCCTACTGGAATGAAACAGAACTGTACATACACTACTGTAAATGAGTAAATGTATGTATTTTAACATGGGGAGACTGGAATACAGAAGGTTAACTTGTAAAACTTCATAAAAAGTATCTGAAATTAGATTACTTTATGGCTGGGCCATAAGAAATATATTATCTTTCAGTTTCACTGCAGCAACAGACACAATGTCTGTGCTCAGAAGTTTTCTGTATTGTCTTGGAAGTGTTTTATTGTTTTATAACTTCCATGATCTACAAAGATCTGAGGAAAAGCCATTGTGTATGTATTTTCATATGTAGATGTTAAATACTGCTAGCTTTCAGTAGTGGGAGTTTTACTTGGGATAAAGTTAGATGACAAGAAATGATGTTATTCTGCAAGCTATCCCAGCAGTAATATTTAAGATATTAATTTAAGAAGTCTCTGAGAGTGAGACTAAGCATTCTGCATCCCGCCTTTGACTTGACAACATCAAATCCACTCACCACATCTGCCTTGCTGCTCTAATTAAGTAAGTGTACTAGGGTATAGTGCAATTCTCTTAGATATAGTCAGGAATATAGCAAAGATTAGCTTAGATGTTTTTTCTTTATTTATTTGAGACTGTCCTGCAATGTTGTTTTAAATATATCCTGTGATTTTGAACTCTGATGTTACTATAAGTGTATATTTAGTATTGTCTTGTTCTTTTATTATTTATTATTAAATATATTTAAACCTTTCATTGTGGCTGGTTTGTCTAGAGATATTTAAGTCCTGGGTGTACTTGCATATTTATTTGGTAACACTGTGTAGGCCACTCCTAATAGCCTTGCTCTTGGTCAAAATACCATTTGTACTGATAGTAACGTTACACAGTAAGATTGGATACCCTTTTGTTAAGGGTCTTAAAGTAGCTGATGAGATGGCTGGTGGCAGTTATAATGACCTTATAGTCTGGGCAAAAGGAGGCATAGCTAGTAAACCTGTGCCAGCCTTTCCCAGATGTGTGTGTATAAATCAAACCTCAAAGTGTGTGTGTGCCAACTTGGGCAGGGACACGAATCACTGGTTGGACAGACAGAGTGCTGGAGGTCTTGACTTGGCCACTCAGCTGAGATCCCAACTATATAGCTGTGCCAGTGAGGAGTCTTACTGGGGATCTGGAGAAAGAGGGAGAAACCATCCCTGGACTGACTGTGGTCTCAGCGTGCTCTTAAATGAAATTGCACTTGATGCAGAGAGCTGTATCTGGAAATACTGTGTGTGTACCTGTCATCCTTCCAACGTATGTCTCCCAGTGGTGCCAGTGGTAAGAATTGAGCCTCCTTGATTACTGCTCCAGTGGTGGAACATCACACTCTTCACTACTTCTTGAAGAGCTAGGGTGGCCTGGAATTGGTGGATTTGGTCCTTATATCTGCAGGAACCATCCTGCAAGTTTTGGAGAAGTTCTTTTTTTTTAATTTTCACTTGAAGAGCTGGGTAGTGGGGAGCTAGTTCATGAGACCGACACAGGGTGCTGGTTGAGCCAGCTATGCTTCTGAGAAGACACACATTTCAAAGGAATGATAAATACTGTTGAAGACAGAAAAAGGACATTGGTAAACAATGTATAATAAGCTGGGAAACAAGACTCTTCCTTTTCTGTACTGACAATGTATACATCATGTTATGACTACAGAGAGACATGGAAAGAGTTACCCTGTGTCAGTATTGCCTGTTGTCATGCATCAATAGTCAGTCAACTCAGTTGTGCAATGGATGTTAAAGTATTGGAATGTTTGAAGGATGTTTCTCAAATTTTGCCACAGGACAAGAAGTGTCATTTCTCTGTGCTTACATATGGACAGCAATGTTGCTCTTTGCCAACTGCTGTGCAACATATACAGCAGATAGATTACATTTCTTGTTTTATAAGCCCTTTCTGGCCATATGTGTGTGGTGTGATAATGTATTTTGGATAAGATCTAATGTTGTAAATGATATAGGACAGAGATTAAAAGAATGGCAGGCAAATGTGATAAAAGGTGAAGTTATGAGGACTGAGCAGCATGGACGTGGGTAAAGAAGACATGTATAAATCAATGGCTATGAACCTATGACTTTCATAGTGATATGATACATAGCAGTCCATTACCAAAGGTAGCCACTGAATCTGCTTGACTGTAACAGGTCATGTAGATGTATATATATATTGTATGTATAAAGTCTATACCAAACAATGTATGACAGCTAATCACTTAAATGCACTGTGGTTATGCAAGTGTTGATCTTATTTCTGAACCAGCTTGGAGGTTTGAAATGGAAGTATAAAAACTGAGATTAAAAAAGAAAGGACACAGACAGTAATATACCAGATGAGCTAAAAAGGAATGAGCTGGATGGAGAACATATCTCTCAACTTTTGGATGGAGCAGTGGTTCAGAGGTTGTGTTGTCACCTCACAGCAAGAAGCTCTCTTTTTTGATTCTCAGCCAGGGTACCTTCTCTGCAGAGTCTGCATGTCCTCCCTGTGTTTGTGTGGGTTTCCTCCAGGTGCACCAGTTTCCTCCCACATCACAAAGACGTATCTAGAGCATTTCTCCCCGGGCCTCCACTGAAAATTGGCTTTGTTCCAAGTCAGACTTTCCCAGTTAACAAATGTTAAATAAATAAAAATAAAACTGTTTAAATTAACAATACTAGTTGACTCCATACTTTTCAACAGTGCCAAACTCCATGGTAGATGGTACACACTGACGATAGGCCCATTTCATTTCGGGGGAAAGGATATATGACTAGTAAGATAAGATTACACCTCATGGCTTGGAAACCATCCCTGTACCACTCACATTTTAAAAACAGAGCATTAGTAGGTTATATTAGAGAATCAGTCATAGGGAAGTTGTAGGCAAACACATATCATGTTAAAGGAACATAGAATAACAATGAAAGACAAAGACTGACTACATTTAAACCTATGCTTATGTCACCTTTATCCCTGAACCAGAGCATTAGCCAGGTATATCACTGAAGCACTGAGACAGGAAGTACCTAAAATAGAAAATGAAACTTTGCAGAGGAATAACATACACTCGTGTGATGAAAAGCATTGCACTAAGAACAGACTCACCACATCATGAATATGTGGAGCTATAGTCGCTATCACAGGGAGACTATTAAAGTTACTGTATTTCATTACTGCTTTGTGATGCATATATCTGCTAAGCTCATTTGCACAACCAATGGCAACATCTTTATGTGCTCAAAGGGTTTTTCTAAAGTTTTCCATAGAAGGGGAACCCTCACTTCCCTGTGCTTATACATAACAAGCTACATTGCTCTGTACCAACCATTATGCAACATTCAAACACAGAAAGATTATTTTAATATACAAGCCCTTTTAGGGCATACATGAGTAGTGTGTTTATCTCTTTTTGACCAGATTAAAGGTTAGAAATTGGAGCGTGGGACACAAATGACAAGGGAAAGCAAGGAGAGGGTAGAACACAAGGTGAGCAAATAAGGAATAAGCAGAATGGATGTGGGATGGAAGCATACCTCTCAACTTCTTAGTTCAATATTCCTGGTGAATTACAATTATATACTTATTTATTTACTGGCTGAAATACTCAATGATTTGTCCCACATCCCAGTACAGCAGCCAATCAGTGTGCATAGTAATTAAATGTTTGTGACGTTGAGCAGTATGGGTGGGAGTATTTTTGTGGGACAGGTGCCCTCTCTATTTTTTGTTTGAGAGGGGAAGGTTGGAGAAGAAAGTCAGGGAAGTTAAAGGTTGGTGGTATGGGGGGAGGCTAGGTCACAAGGGAAGACAGACATAACTGACAGGGTGTGGGTTAACACAATGGGGAGGTGGGGTCACAATACTTAAGAAGACATCAGACAAACAGAAGGAATACAATGGTAAGGCATAGACTGTATATTATATGAGGTGGATATACACACAAAAGAAAAAGGAACACTGTGTTTGGGTATAGGACTGGGTGTTTAGATATGCAGTCTCTGTTTGCTTTGACAAGTGAGGGTACTCCTCACCCTGGGAGCTGTCACCACTGAGTCCTGCTTCAGGACTGGAAGGCAGCACTGTGCAGAGATGTGACTTGATGAGTCACTGGAGCATGTTCTGTATGTGGTCATTGAAGGCATCCAACCTCTTGTCCCAAATGTTCCCCACAAGCTCTGCCAGATCCTGAAGGATAAGATAATTGTCACCTCCACTTGCACCCTACTAGCAGATACCAGTGTCCCAAACTCTGGCGCAGGACTACCTGATGCACATGCTGCAGGTAGGGCAGGAGTTGTGGAGGTAACTCTGGCAGGCTGAGACCCAGATGTGCCTCTGGTGGTGATGGTGGTACCACTGCTGCTGTCACCTGTAGGGAGATGACAGGCTCTGTAAGTGTGGTCAGTCCAGGTCTTTGCAGATCATAGTAACAAAAATGGAGAAGCAAAAAATAAAAAAAGAAAGGCTAGGGACAAAGAGGTTGGGGAAGAGACATACAAAAGTAATTTAATTTCATTCTTAAAAATTTGAATGCTCATAAAATACAGTGAAGGAAAATAATCTTTTGTTACTAGAACCTAAACAATTATTTTATGTGCAATTTTATTGGTTTAATTATTTTTGACAGTTACAATTAGACCACAAAAACTGCATTTTTATGTGTGTATGGGGGGTGGGGTTGAACCAACAGCTATTCTAACAATGTCAGTGGACATAGACTTAACATAACAAATCATTTCTGCAGCTATGCACTGTGTACTACGCAGAATCAAAAGTCTAGCTTTGCACAATCCTACTAATTCTAGTAAGGAATGCCAGTACTGATAGATGTTGTACTGCTGTACACATGTAATTTAACATTATTTCAATTGATACCTATCACTAAACAAATAGAAACATCTTTCACAACAGAAGCTGTGCTTACGTCATCACCCTATTAAACACTCTAGTCTATTATTTGCATCTTCTTGTTCCTTTAACTCTTTACAAGGGCTGGACATAAAGGGAGATCAGAACAAAAAGGTGATGGTACCATGTATTGACTGGGTATATGGACTGAAAAATTATCTTATGCTTACAGTAAGGAGGTGGTGATCATGCAATAACTTCCGCCTCATATTGGTGAAGAAGATCAGGCCTTTCAGTAACTTAAGTCACTGTAGTGGTGAAGGCACTTTTCCCCTGTGTGTGGGAAGACAGTAGCATGGCTAACAACTTTGGCCAAGCTATTCCAGGCATCAGCCTTATACAGTGACCCAGTATAGGCCTCCTGCTGGAACCTCCATTTGTACTTCTTCTGGAGGATCAAATAATGAACTCCTCCTCACACTACCCCAGTGCTCTAAAAAGTATACACATTTAACTTTTCTAGCCATACTTGTCTCATCTGCAAGGTTCTCAGGAAAATTGGCAGGAAACTGGTGCCCAAATTACTTCTCACATGTTTCTGTCTTTGTGCAACTGCAAGCACCAATGGGTACCTCATTTGGGCCATGGATGGCAAAATATTTAAAAAAAAAAGTACTGCGCTGTTCTGGTTTCAAAGATACTTCAAGGTCTGAAAATATGGCAGTCCTCCATCCCTCTGTTTGCTTCTGAGAATAAATGCTCAACAGTGACTCCAGCATCAGGTGGTTAAAGATAACTGTCTATTTATAGTATGTGGTACACCACCTTCTATAATGCAGACCAAATGGGCAACATGTGGAACACTAACAACTTCCTAACAACTTTAATTAGGATCACAGTAGGGTTATTACGTGTCATGCTACCAGTCACCAAATGTTCATTTGATGAATTAATAGTATTCAGTGTAATGTACCAGATATCATTTAAAAAATTGCTAAAACTTGAATGTGAATATCAGATCTTTGTGAAAGTCAAGGATGGTGGCGCTTTAAAACTTAATTTGAGGAACATTCATCATAAAGGTACTCTTGAGAAGTAAGAGTATAACGATTTCCCCTCACCTGTAACCTGGGCTTCCTGATTGTGTGCATAGCTTAGTGCAAGTGCTCAGATGTGTGCACAGCATTGTATACAACTCAGCAGGATGTTTATTAGGTTTACTCAGCATGCAAATTGAGTGATTCAGAGATGATAATGAGATGAGCCCTAATTAGCATTCTCATCATGCATTGAGGGGGTAAATCTACATGGTAAAAGTGTGACTGGAGCCCCAGATTATCATCATGCTACATAAGATGGAAAACTTTTGTTCAAATACAAAGTCACCCTACTGAAAGCAATTGTTGCTACATAATACCACTATCTTTTTCAGTAAGATATAATATTCTTTTTAGGACTGCTTATATGAACAAGTAACCCTTTTTTGTTGCTATTTACTGTAAAGCATAGAATTAGAGTTCAGTTTTTCTCAGTGTATCTGCATGTACTGGCCAAAGCTCTCTGATGGGGTACATTGCAAATGCACTGTCTGTAGCCGAATGCAGTCACATTAGTGTGGGTTGTATTAACATTAAAAGTCTGTCATGCAGCATTGTAATGTTGAGTACTTTATACCTATGTGATTAAAGTTTAAGAAATTCTGTTAAGGTTGTGACAAATGATCATTGTGCTTATTAGGTTGCAGACATGTGTTAGTATTTTTGTGGTGGGGACAAGGGTGGGTTGTTATACTTAGGACACACTAATAACTGACATTCCTGTACAGGACTGTTTTGTAGATACACATATTTTAGTGTCAGGCCCAACTAAAGCACAGCAGCTGGAATATTACTATAGTATGTTTGTTTGGATTTATAACACCCATGTGAGACCACAGCTGTTAATTCCAATGGGTTTTCCATACCAACAAAGATATGCTGAAGAATACTAGCTGAGAAAAGGTTAACATGTTTACCTCAGAGACAGAAGGCACAAGGTGTGATTCTCACCTTTTAGGGAAATTGGCTAGAATTAAAATGGCCCACAAGAGTAGCTAGGCTAGTAGTTACCTATGAGCATCCACCCACAAACCCAAGTTTACAGGGGCGGAAAGTGAGGTGGTACTGGAGGCCCTCCGCCTCCACGGTAGATGGCTCATCGTCTTTCCATCTCTGCCAACCAGCCCTTCTCTGACTGTGCCTGGCAAGAAGTGTCAATACCATGGGTGGTCTGGTGGTTATGACATGATCTGTGCCCCCCAGTGACTGACATGATCTGTTCTGCCATACCTAGAGCACAAGCTGTGGCATAGGAATGGAGGGCAACAGATGATATGCTGTCTACTGAAGTACCTTTATAGAGACAGAGCAGTTTTAGGTTTCACTTAACAGCAGTCCCACCTCCACAAATTTCCACAGTGTGGTGCTGGATATCAGGGCAGAGATGGATAGTCTCCAGAGAATTTCATAGGTTCATAGGTTGGTACTAGGCTATCGGCCCTAGGGCCTATACAAGCCTAGCCATAACAATATCCTGGCAATTTCTTCCCACAATATTTACTTCTCTGGACCCCTGTCTAGCAGGGTGACTGACGTGAACCCTGGGGTGAATTTCCTATCTCCCATCCAATCATCAAGGTTCCTTTTGAAGGGGACCAAAGAGGTGTTCTGCTTAACATGTATGGGCAGTCTCTTGCAGAGTCTGGGGAGTCTCTGTGTCAGGAAGCTATCCCTCCAGCATGTTTTGTTCATTGTGATGATGTTTTAGATCCCTGAAGAGTGTGTCTCTGAGGGACAGGGATTTCTTTAAGTGTAGCATGTCCAACAGCTCTGGGTTTGACATGGCCTTGTATGTTAAGCAGAGATCGCCTCTGAATAGACGATATGCAACAAAGTATAGGTGGAGTTTTTTTTAGACAGTCAGCATAGGACATCTGCTTTAGGCCTGTGAGGTATTTCAGTGGCCTTTCCAGTTGTTGCAGATGTCTTGAGAGGTACATACCAAATGGGGTGTTGTATTCTATAATGGGTCTAATGAGGGATGAGTACAGTGGGACAATGACCTCCTTTTTTCTGGATGAAAAGCCCTTAGTGATGAGGTGTGCCACATAGAAGGATTTCCTGACTGTCGTGGTGATGTGGTTATCAAAGGTGAGACCACTGTCCACCTATGTCCCTAAGTCTCTTATCACACTTTCGGTGTTTAGTGTACTGTCACCTATATGGTAATTCATGGGTGCATGTCTTTTCCCAAAGGGGATAACTATACATTTCTTGGCACTGAGCTTGAACCCATGGCTCTGGCACCAAGCATATGTTTCTGTAAGGCCATTTTCTAGAATATCCACATCATTTGGGGATTCAATAATGGCTCGCAGTTTGCAGTTATCTGCTAACTTTATTAGCCAGAGTCCCTTAGTGTTGGCCTGTACTTCAGAGAAGTAGATACTAAACAACAGCGGTCCCAGGACTGAACCCTGAGGTACTCCACTTGTCACTTGTCTGGAGCTAGATTTGGACTCGGCTACTTTTACAGTGTGGGTTCTGTCAGTAAACCAGTTGGCAACCCATCGAGTGATGTAGGGATTAATGCCCAGCTTAGTAAGTTTATCTATGATTCCAGAGAGTAGGGGATGGTGTCAAAGGCCTTGGCAAAGTCCAGATAGGCTGTGTGGACCACCTTACCCTCGTCCACAACTCTGGAGACTGATTCAAAGAAGTCAATCAGGTTCAGGAAACAAGATCGACCCTTCACTAACCCATACTGGGTGGGGTCCAGTGTTTTAAGGTGTCCAATGTCTTTGTTTATAAGTTCCATGATAATACGTTCCATGGCCTTACAGATCAGGCTCATCAGACTGATGTGGCAGTAGTTCCCAGGATCCAAGGTGGATCCCCCCTTGTGGAGTGGCATAACTGTAGCTGTGTGCCACTCAGTGGGCATGAAGCCTGAGGTGAGGCTATGATTAAACATGACATTTAGGTGAGATGCCAGTTCATTTTGTAGTTCATGTAGTATACAGCCCAGGATGTTGTCTGGTCCCATGGATGTTGTATTCTTAGCTTTGGTGAGTGCGTTTTTTAGCTGTGTGGCTGATATTACCGGAATTTGGCAATCATGGCAATCTTTCCATATTGAGATCAACCCTTTAGGGGGTGAGAGGGGGGTGAAGTTGGCACTGAATTGATCTGCTAGGATATTGGCAATATCCTTGGGATCAGTATATTTAATGCCATTCTGTTGTAGCTCAGAGCAGTTTTGAGCATTGCCATTTAGATTCTTGACATAGCTATAGAATGCCTTGTGGTTGTCTTTGGAATCTTTGGCAATTTTATTTTCGTAACTAGCTTTGGAGGATTTTATGAGGGATCTCAGCTTCTTACTGAGGCTGGTAAGGGAGTTTTTTGCATCCTGGGATTTTCCTCTTTTCTGCAACAGTTTCTTCCTTTTGTTGTAAAATTTGTTTATGGCAGAGGACCACCAGATTGTCTTCCTTTTTTTTTGTAGGAGAGCATCTTGGTTCTAATTGGGATGGCACGATCCATGCACGAGTGGATGTGCTTGTACACTGCCTTAGTGTAGGATTCAGCAAGCGAACTTTCAGTTCCCATCTGCATGGGTGTCATGAAGTTTGTCATTTCTGACTTGAGTAGCATGAAGTTGGCTTTGGAAAAGTTTTTTACGGAGGTTTCCTTACTGGGGGGTGGGGGTGGGATGTGGATGTCAAGGGTGATTAGCTTATAGTCAGACCTGACCAATGAAGGGGTGACCATAAGTGTGGAGCATCAATTTCCCATGTTGGTAATGACCAGGTCAAGGATACTGGAGCCTGTGGTGGGACTATGGATTAGTTGATCCAGGGCGTTGGAATTTATGAATTCCAAGAACTGTTGGGAAAAGGTGTTGGTACATGAGTAGTTTTCCCAGTTAATGGCAGGGTTGTTGAAATCACCCAGTATTAGGGTGTTTGGTTGTATCTTAATATTTTCTAGTATGTTTAGAAAGGCGTACTGAGAATCTTGGGGCATGGTGGGGGATCTGTAGCAAGCTACAACTTGGATTGCAGTCTGACCTAGTGTTAGTTGCACCTGGAGAATTTCAGATGCATTGTGTTGGGCAACTAGCCTGGTGGTATGAATATCCTTGGTGAATATGGACACTCCTCCACCTTTAGTATTTTTTCCTGGTTTGGTGGCCGAAAAGTGTGGTAAGAGTTGTAGCCTGGTATTGCAGGGGTGCCCTCTGGAGCTGTGAACCAGGTCTCAGTTACTGCACAGATATCAATGTTCTCCATTTTTAGGAGTGCCTCGAGAGAGTGCATTTTGAGGTTCAGACTTCTAGCATTGAGTAGCATTACCTTCAGATTTTGCATGCTTGAACCTGTTACGGTGGTAGTTTTGTCCTTTGAACTTTGCCTAAAAAAGGCACTATAGGGGTGGCAAGAACCTTAGCTAGTAACCTGAATCCCAGGGGTGACAGGTGCAGACCATCTCTGGCAAAGCATTTCCACTAATGATGCCCCAGATATGCAGTCCTGCTGTCACTATTTGGCCCATTACAGTTTACAAAATAATTGTCTCCTTTTGCCGTGTGTGTACATCTGGTATCCAGGGGCCACATCTGTCCGCCCAAGGAATGGTATCCAGGGGCCACATCTGTCTGCCCAAGGAAGAGCATGATTATTCCTTAATAGCATATCTCTTTATAGTTGTAGTGATATTAGTTGCATGTGTCATTTTTGAGGCAGGGTCACACTTACACTGGATATGCTTTCTTTTGATGTATTCACAGGAGAAACTTTCACTGGCACCAGCACTGTGGAACTCCCCATCTGAAGCTAGAGAAGCAGTAACCTCTGATGATGATGATGATGAGAGGATGAAATGGCACAGAGAAGGGATGTAGAGTGTGGGTTGAACATAGTGCGACTCCTACATGACCTCAGATTATGAACACAGCCTATCTGCCTGCATATACCCAATCAGGGAAGTGTGTTGGCCAAAAGTAGCACTAGAGCTGAATGATTACAGCACTTTCCCAAGGTTGCTGTTTCAGTAGCTGCCACTCAGAGTATGAGCAGGACCATTATGTAGGCATAAGTGAGTTTCACCAGAGACATGGCAGAGGTTCTGAGAGTGATCCAGACTGCGCACATTGACATATAGGTGTGCATGAACCTTCTGTGTGACTCATTGGATAGAATAAATCACACCCTGATATATGCAGTATCTACACTGGGTCATCTGACAGGTCTGAGGGGTAGTACTTGTGGCTAGTCATCTGAGAAATCCTTGGACGTTTAATCAACCTGGGCATGGACAAAGAAGATCACACTACTGCAGTGCTATCATGTCCACTACAAAATAAGTTATGGGTGTCTCTCCACTCAGGAGAGGCTGTCCCCATGGTTGTAGTTGTTGTTATGCTGGCACAACCTCTAGCAGACATTGGTCACACTCAGGTAGCACATCATCACCTAGCCAAGGTTGTGGAACAATTGGTGCAGCTCCTGTCAGAGACAGCTCTTGTGGGCAGGGACATATATAGCACACTGAGCCCTCTTTCCAGCATGACCTGGATCTGTCCAGTAGGTCATACTGCAGTGCTGCACCATGTGCTGAGGCTGTGTCCCTGAAGACACACACACACACACACACACACACACACACACACACACACACACACACACACACACACACACACACACACACACACCATCACAGCCCCCAACATATCCCACACTTCCAGTGACCCTGGCCCTTCCCAACATTAAGCCCCTCATACTAGTTCTGACACTTCTCCTTTTATTTTTCTGCACCTCTGTGCTCCTAGTTATACACTTCCCTGTGAAAGACATGCACTCCTGTACTCCCTTATACACATATACATGGATAAGAATGGTAAAGTGCAGTCTGGTGTTTTTATATTTATCATTTTTACTGTATATTTCTTATGTATTTTTTATATCCCGTTCTCCACCTGTCCAAATGATGATGATAACTGCACCCTGCCCTTTGTACATTGATACTTGGTGTGCCTATGTCTGATGCTTTTGTATGCATCGTATTTACTGTATTGTATAACTTGTATAGTTATGTTGTAAAGCTATGTGCAATCCTCTGCACCTTTGCCACAACATATTGTGCCTGTCTTCATCTGTCTTGGCCATCCCCTGCTGCTTGCTCCTCTTTTGACTCCTTCTCTGTCTCAACTGCTGCTGTCTGTAGTGCTGGGAACTGCAGTCCTGCAGGAAGCCACCCTACTGTAGATGCGTCCTAAGTATAATATTGTGTAACATCGTACACATGGTCAATATTTTTACACATGCGGCAAGGTCATTCTGCAGCACATCAATGTATGTAGCCAGGCAGTGGAACCATGATTTCAGCCAAACACACATTCTTTGATGTTTCTGGTTTCTTCTATGGCATGGTTGTAACTTTGATGGGTTTGATTTCTAATTGGTATCATGAGCCAGGGTCACAGGGCATATCCATTAGCATCCACAAGATGCTCCTCTGGGAAGTCACCCCTCACAAATCACTGATACACCTCACATGTGCACCATATATAGGAGTTGTGGAAATTTCCTGGGTAGCCTGCACAATCATTGTAGATGATACCCTGTGTGATAAGTGCCTGGGTGGCCTGCACACACATTGTAGATGATATTCTGTGTGATAAGTGCCTGGGTGGCCTGCACACACATTGTAGATGATATTATGTGTGATAAGTGCCTGAGTGTCCTGCACAATCATTGTAGATGATACCCTGTGCTTTACAAACAGCTTGACTGCTGGTGAAGTAATGCCTTTTGCAGTTCATTTACCCCCTTTCCAATTCACAAAGTGGAGACTTTATTTCAATGTGGGTACAGACTATGGCCACCAGTACCTCAGGAATGTGGGCTATGGGGGGGGGGTCTATATCACTTAATCGAAAAACGTTTTTGTCAAATATGTTTTCATCGAACACTAATCAGTGAAACTCATTTCAGCAAACCCTTGACTTTTTATCAGGGTTAGGAATCACTCATCCACCAGCACTCCAGAACAGGCACTGCACTAACTCAAGCTCACCAAAGTGAGGGGCAATGCCCCCCACACCCCCCTAACTATATATACCAACTCCAGGATCACACTACACTGGGGAAAAGGGAAAAGTTTTGGTGATGGCCAAGTGTTTCCTAACCCTGGGAAAAAGTCCAGGGTTCGCTTAAATGAATTTCGCTGATTAGTGTTTGATGAATATGTACTTGATGAATACATATTTCAATTAAATTATATAGACCCGGGATATGGCATAGTAGTTCTGTATGGCATTTATTCTCTCATCTGAGGTATGCTCCCCTGCATGCTGAAGCATGGTGTCGAGGAACTGGTGGAGTATTCTTGAGTTAGATGCCTGAGATACCCCTGTTATACTGTAGCTAATATATGTAAAGCCGCACATATCTTTATATCCACTGGGATGGGTATGCCTTCCACTGGGTTGCAGATGAGGCTAACACGATTTACATGCATATGAGTGAACAGCCGATGTCCAAACGCGAACATGTCGAAAGCAGAATCCTAAGATCGCAATATGTCGAATCATCAGATGCCGAACCCAGAATTATCGAACGCCGGCCAGGCTAATATTCCCCCCTCTCAACCCATGGTAGCACTTGTTGCAGTGGTTGTGTGACTGGGAATTTCAAATTTGATGTTGCGCACAACATTACGCTCCTACGAGTTTTGATATTATGGTTCGGAGTTACGACGGTTCGACATTCAGTTGCGTGACCAAATGCATGTATTCTGGCTAACACATGTCCATTATTTCCTGCACAGTATCCCAGTACATATGGTACTAGTCCATTATGTCATTATCATGATAGGCATGAAATGTTATGTATGGCTGGAAGACATTGTGCCTCTGAGGACAACATCACACACACTGTTGGCTGTAGCATCTGGTAAAAGAGACTCTTGCAGATAAAAGTTTACAATATCTCCTGCAGCTACAAGTTTGCAATAGCTCTCACATTCTGAAACATTTATTCAATAGCTTACATTGCCTGAAAATGAACATATGGCTGTATACAAAAATAAAACTGGCTCAGCATCACTGTGTGACATTTAAACATTTCTGAATAATTCTGCCATGTTTTTTTGCCTCATTGTGATACCCTTTGCTTCATTATATAATCATTGGTATATAGCAAATCTGGCAACAGCATCATGTAGCTGTGTTTTCTGAATAACAAACGCCCTGCATGTCAGCTCATCATGTAAAATTGCTTAGTGTGATGCAGTAATATTTCATAAATTCATCTGCTGCTCTTTAATTCAGCAATTGAATAATAAAACCTATACATTGCCTTTAACAACCTTTGCAGCAATATTCAGTCAGAGATAATGTGCATAACTTTGTCAAACTACAGGAATGCGGTGCATAGGAAAGGGAGTTGTAGCAAATGGTAGGAAAGCTTACATGCAGCCATATATACAGTTACCTCATTATAGTCTTAATACCAACCTCTCAGACTTAGACAATTCATAGCATCTTACTCCCTTTTATGTACCCAGGCTACGCTTACACTGATTCCAAGATTCATGATTGGATTATGCTTGGTAATTTATTCAAACTAATTACTGTTCTATAGTCAGTCCATAATTTGTTATCTTTGCATGTTATCACTGGGACCTTTGAGTTCAGTTAATGACTCTAGTGTTCTAGTCATTATTTTTAGTTCATTTGTACCCTGTACATACATTAATAACCATTCATCATTGCAGACTTTCTAGAGGTATAAAGAAATATCTGAACATTCCATATTCTTATGTGACAGGCAATGCGTTGAATAAAACTGGGTAAAGCACTGTTCCAGTTGAGTGGCAAAACTGTAGTCTATCATTATTCATGATACTGTAGTCTGTCATTACTCATAATACTGTAGCCTGTCATTACTTGTAATACTGCTATCATTACTCATAATACTGTACTCTGTCATTACTCGTAATACTGTAGCCTGTCATTACTCATAATACTGTAGCCTGTCATTACTTGTAATACTGCTGTCATTACTCATAATACTGTAGCCTGTCATTACTCGTAATACTGTAGTCTGCCATTACTCATAATACTCTAGCCTATCATTACTCATAATACTGTAGCCTGTCATTACTCATAATACTGTAGTCTGTCATTACTCATAATACTGTAGTCTGTCATTACTCAAAATACTGTAGTCTGTCATTACTCGTAATGCTGTAGCCTGTCATTACTCGTAATACTGTAGTCTGTCATTACTCATAATACTCTAGCCTATCATTACTCATAATACTGTAGCCTGTCATTACTCATAATACTGTAGTCTGTCATTACTCATAATACTGTGTCCACAAAATTATTCTGCCAAGCTTATCACTGATGTCGTTAGACATGAGAGCAAATGGCATCCTTGTCATGAATGTTTCCTCTTTCCATATGCCTTCATATACAGGACCCTTCCTTTACTTTCTTTACTGAATATTGTAATGGAGCAGTTGATGATGGTTATCACCTGTTCCTTTGTGGTCTGGAGCTCCTTCTTATCTTTAACAAGAGTCCCTATTTCTAGCCTTACCTTCTTTCTTTACCCTTTGTAGCTGTCACATTTCCTGTCTATCATCTCACCCTCCACATACTTGTGTGAAAGGAATGAAGAACAAAGATTTTGTCAGACAGTTTCTTCTTGTACTCATAAGAATATGGAATGTTCAGATATTTCTTTATACCTCTAGAAAGTCTGCAATGATGAATGGTTATTAATTTATGTACAGGGTACAAATGAACTAAAAATAATGACTAGAACACTAGAAACTGAACTCTAAGGTCCCAGTGATAACATCCAAAGATAACAAATTATGGACTGGCTATAGAACAGTAATTAGTTTGAATAAATTACCAAGCATAATCCAATCATGAATCTTGGAATCAGTGTAAGAGTTGCCTAGGTACATAAAAGGGAGTAAGATGCTATGAATTGTCTAAGTCTGAGAGGTTGGTATTAAGACTGTAATGAGGCAACTGTATTTATGGATGCATGTAAGCTTTCCTACCATTTGCTACAACTCCCTTTCCTATGCACTGCATTCCTGTAGTTTGACAAAGTTCCACTTATGCAGAAATATGAAAAAATATTAGTAAATGTGGATATGTGAACTACTCCTGGCAATAAAAAAACTAACAAAAACATTGTACGTACTTTTCAAAAAGTTCATGTAAGGCACAACTAGTGTATCATTCAGTACTCAAAAGTAATATGTTAGCTTTTAAAAATTCCCTTCTTGTTTTGAATATTTTGTACATGTATGTTATTAAACTGAAAATAAGGTGGATGCAAACAGAAAAAGGCATTTAAAAATGCTCTGGAATAAGACCTCCCCTCCCCCAATGTCACCTGAACTAGAGTTACCACCTGTCCCACTTTGCAAGGGACAGTCCCTCTTTGGGCAGTTGTGTCTTAACAAAAAATATTAAAAATGGCAAATGTCCTGAGATTGTAGGACATAATTATTTCCTATATTTTATGTAATAGTTGCATAAAACAGTTATTCTGTATCTAAAATACCTAAATGTTATAAGAAACAGAATAAGCAACTAAAATGCTACAAGAATAAGCTTTTATTTAGGCAAAAAAGTTAAATTCTATCCTTTGTACTGACCGTGTGTATGTGTCGGCCTGTACAGTCTGATGTTTGTACCGAAAATGTCCCACTTCGGCCATTTGAAAAGGTGGCAACCCTAACCTGAACATTATCACATACTCTTGCAATATGTACCACAAAAAAAAAACTGTAACATAAAGGTCAGTTTTTTGAGTGTGGTATTCAAAAGGCATAAAAAAATCAAGGGGGTCATCTGAACAGCTTTAATTCTTCACTTATTTTTAAAGAACATCAGTAAAGGAATCTATACTACAAAAAAGAAGATAAAGATGAGCATGTCCCTGGAAACAGTATCAAGATGGAGCTAAAGAGAAAAGGCAAAGAAAAAGTAAGTGGCAATGCAATCAAATGTCAGAACTAGTAAGAAAGAAGACAGTGAAGTGCAGCACAGACGTTTACAGCTGATGGGCTGTTAAGGACTTTCATGCTGGGTTTGGAACTTTTTGAAACTCCAAACCAGTAACTTCTAACACAAGCGCTCTTTTGAAAAGAAGGGAATTTTGAGTATTAGGTTTATATGATTATGAATTAAATAAATGCACATCTCCCTTTTTGATAATATTTTATTGATTGACCCTGCATTAATGGAAAAGTATTTAATATCATAGCTAATGTAGTTGAAAAACAAAATTACTGTACTATTTGAAATTCTCTGAAGTTATGAAATTACTATCGTTAGGTGTGCTTTTTTCAAATAGCACCACAAGACCATGCTTTCCTGTGTTCATAAAAAGCACATGAAAACAGAAACAAGAAGTATACGTATCACACATTTTTATAGTACTAATATTCTTTTTATTTAGTGTACTAGTGTGTGCTCATATGTGTGTGTGTGTGTATGTGTGTGTGTCTGTGTGCGTGTGTGTGTCTGCGTGTGTGTGCATGCGTGTGTGTGTGTGTGTGTGTGTGTGTGTGTGTGTGTGTGTGTGTGTGTGTGTGTGTGTGTGTGTGTGTGTGTGTGTGCGCGTATATATGTATGGACAGGCAGAAACACGCATTGCAAACACATAAAGTGTGTATACACACACATCCACACCCACACACACAAACCCAACCCCCCCTACACACACACACGCACTGTGAATGCTGCAGTCAGCAGTGGCCATCACATACTGTACTATAGTCGCATAACGCTATTCTACTGCAGCCCAGACAAACGTGTTGCAGTGACACATTCTAACAAGCCAATCAGATACAGCAGGCCATTTCCTCAACTTCACAACATCTTGCTAAAATAGATATTTCTATAAAAAAAGCGTGATACAGATGGGATAGAAGCCTCTGTGAAGATCACACAGCTCAAGCCAAAATCTCAGGAATGGCTTCTAACTTCACTTCTATGTACCTCCAAATGAAACTGAAGGATCCTAGGAGACACATTCCAAGAAGTGCTAGTGGTAAGAAGCAGATGTAAATAAATTACTCCTAATCTTTGTATTATTGAAATGTAAGGGAAACAGATAACTAAAGATTTAAACGCTAACGTTACTGCCGAGTATTATATGCAATAGTAATGCAGAGAATTCCAGATATGGGTAGTACCTCTATAACTCTTGTAACTCTTTTATAGAATATCATCATATTGCCAAGTTTGCATGACAGTTTACATTAGTGATCTTGGGACAGCGCTAAGTTAAGCTTCTTGTTTGTGATGATACAATAATGTATAGCTCAAAGCGCATTCTCAGAAATCAGTATTTCTGTTAAAGACAGTGAATTAACATTGCCATCATTTACACCGTTACAAAAACAGCATTTTTTTTGCTACTGTTGAATGATAGTGTCGCACATGTATTTTAAGAAGAGGTGCAGAAGTTGTGGCTTTGACAGGAGCACACTTGCAGAGAAAATAATATTATTTCGCACTTATGTCAGGTTTAAAAAAGTCACCGTGTGTCGGTTTTCCATTTGTAGGTTTCCCATTCATTAATAAGTATCTATTATCTATGGCTCCGTATAAAGTAATATTAAAGAAAATCATGCACAGTTCTTATCCTAACATTACTTTTTATCAATAACTTAACCTGTAGCCAAGAGCTGCCTATTAACATTCGCTATTATTAGAGCAAAGATGAGGAACAGCACAGTAAGCATATCCTCTCAGTTCTGCTTTTGTGGTTAGCCCTAGTTTTCGCTATCAGGTCTGAACAAGATGACCTTACTCATAGTTCCCCTTCCGGCTTGTGGTTAGAGACACAGGAAGCAGTCAGTGGTGGGGACTGAAGTAAAGAGATGAAACCAACCAAATTAGAGCTTTGGGAATTCTATTATATTTATTGTTCTAACCACAGTTTGACATTTCTCCAACTTTCATAGAATGATGCATTGTTTCATACTGTATTTGTGTATTACTTATATTTTAATAAGCAAGTGGTTTAAGTGTGCTAAATGGCCTGTTTTGCAAGCATGCTAAGTCTGAGCTTTCTGTGTGAATGATTTGACTTTTTTTTCCCTTACAGCTGAGTGGCTCTTTGCTTTTATTATTTGTGTTTATATTCAAATCTGCCTAATCTCTTCTTAAATGTTGCAGCTAAAATTAATTTAGAAACATTTTTAATATTTATTAGGAAGTGTACCAGCTACACCATGGCTTAAAACAACAAAATGTTACCACTTATTACAACATTGGCAATTGCCTGAAAACCTTGATAGTTACTTAAACACTAAACTACTTCAATGTTCTTAAAAAACTGTGATGTATATTTTTTTTGTCTTCAATGACTGCAATGAGACTTACATTTGTTACAAGTGCAGTTACATTTGCTTATGATACATTCAGTCTTGGTTACCAATAATATGCAATCATTTATATATTTATAGGTAGAGCTATCAATGTTTGAATTAAGTTTACAACTATCTTCCCTATCATCACTTTTCCACATTTTTCTTGCTCCCCCAAACATTTGGGCCTTAGTAATAAACAGTGAAGACTCAACTGTAAATTGTAAAGTCTGAGCCTTGTAAAGTCTAAATTGTAAAGTTGAAGACTCTTGTAACTACTGCTATATCTCTACTCTTACATTAACACTTCTTGACACTACAGTGCACAACTAACGCTGGGTACATCATCCTAATGCAATTTGAATAATTGGTCTAGCTTCCACTTTTGCATATCCATGTATACAGCTGTTCCACTAGAAATGCATACATATATTTATATTTCAGATCAACATGATATTGTGATTGTACTAGTGTGAAAGTATTGTACCAGAGTGACTGCATCATCATCATCTTTCGGCTGTTCCCGTTAGGGGTCGCCACAGCAGATCACCTGTTTCCATTTCTTCCTGTCCTCTGCATCTTGCTCTGTCACACCAACCACCTGCATGTCCTCTCTCACCACATCCATAAACCTCATCTTAGGCCTTCCTATTTTCCTGTTACCTAGTAGCTTCATCCTTAGCATCTTTTTCCCAGTATACTCAGCATCCCTCCTCAGCACATGTCCAAACCAACGTAATTGTGCCTCTCTGGCTTTGTCTCCAAACCTTCCAACCTGGGCTGACCCTCTAATATACTTATTCCTAATCCTGTCCACCCTCGTCACACCCAGTGCAAATCTTAACATCTTTAATTCTGCCACATCCAGCTCAAACTCCTGCCTTTTTGTCAATGCCACTGTCTCGAACCCATATAACATAGCTGGTCTCACTACCCTCTTGTAGACCTTCCCTTTCACTCTTACAGGTACTTGTCTGTCACAAATCACTCCTGACACTCTTCTCCACCCACTCCATCCTGCCTGTACTCTCTTCTTCACCTCTTTTCCACACTCACCATTACTCTGAACTATTGACCCCCAGTATTTAAACTCATCCACCTTCGCCACCTCTACTACTTGCATCCTCACCATTCCTCTATCCTCCCTCTCACTCACACACATATATTCTGTCTTAGTCCTGCTGACCTTCATTCCTCTTCTCTCTAGAGCATATCTCCATCTCTCAAGGGTCTTCTCCACCTGTTCCCTACTCTCACTACAGATCACAATGTCATCTGCAAACATCATAGTCCACGGGGACTCCTGTCTGATCTCGTCTGTCAACCTGTCCATCACCATTGCAAATAAGAAAGGGCTCAGAGCTGATCCTTAATGTAACCCCACCTCCACCTTAAACGCATCCATCACTCCCACCACAGACCTCACTGCTGTCACACTACCCTCGTACATATCCTGTACCACTCTTACATACTTTTCTGACACTCCTGACTTCCTCATACAATACCACAACTCCTCTCTAGGCACCCTGTCATATGCTTTCTCTAAGTCTACAAAAACACAATGCAACTCCTTCTGACATTCTCTATACTTCTCCATCGACACTCTCAGAGCAAAGATAGCATCTGTAGTGCTCTTTCCTAGCATGAAACCATACTGCTGATCACTAATCATCACGTCCCTTCTTAACCTTGCTTCCACTACTCTTTCCCATAACTTCATGCTGTGACTGATCAATTTAATCCCTCTGTAGTTACTACAGCTCTGCACATCACCCTTATTCTTAAAAATCGGTACCAAAAGACTTTTTCTCCATTCCTCAGGCATCCTCTCACTTTCCAAGATGTCATTAAACAATCTGGTTAAAAACTCCACTGCCAATTCACCTAAACACCTCCATGCTTCCACAGGTATGTCATCTGGGCCAACAGCCTTTCCATTCTGCATTCTCTTCATAGCTATCCTTGCTTCCTCCTTGCTAATCCATTGCACTTCATGATTTACTATCCCTACATCATCCAACCTTCTCTCCCTCTCATTCTCTTCATTCATCAACCCCTCAAAGTAATCTTTCCATTTCCTCAACACACTCTCCTCACTTGTGAGTATGTTTCCCTCATTATCCCTTATCACCTTTACCTGCTGCACATCTTTCCTAGCTCGGTCCCTCTATTTAGCCAATTGGTACAGGTCCTTTTCTCCCTCCTTAGTGTCCAACCTTTCATACAACTCTTCATATGCCTTATCCTTAGCCTTTGCCACCTCTCTGTTTGCCATGCACCTCATCTCCTTATACTCCTGTCTACTTTCTTCATCTCTCTGACAATCCCACTTCTTCTTTGCCAACCTCTTTCTCTGTATACTCTCCTGTACTTCCTCATTCCACCACCATGCCTCCTTGTCATCCTTCCTCTGTCCAGATGTGATACCAAGCACCTTTCTAGCCATCTCCCTTACTAGCTCTGCTGTAGTTACCCAGTTATTTGGTAACTCTTCACTGCCACCCAGTGCCTGCCTTAACTCATCCCTGAACTCCACCTCACAATTACCCTTTTTCAATTTCCACCACTTGATCCTTGGTGCTGTCCTCACACTCCTCCTCCTCTTCTTGATAACCAATGTCATCCTACAAACCACTATCCTATGCTGCCTAACTACACTTTCTCCGGTCACCACTTTACAGTCTCCAATCTCTTTCAAACTGGCCCTCCTACATAAGATATAATCCACCTGTGTGCATCATCCACCACTCTTGTATGTCACCCTATGCTCCTTCCTCTTGTTAAAATACATATTCACCACAGCCACTACCATCTGACCTTCTGCATTCCTTTGTTTAACACCATACCTACCCATCACTTCCTCATCCCCTTTGTTCCCTTCACCAACATGCCCATTGAAATCTGCTCCAATCACCACTCTCTCACCCTTGGGTACAGTCATCACAACTTCATCCAATTCACTCCAAAATGTTTCTTTCTCATTCATTGCACACCCAACTTGTGGTGCATATGCACTAACAACATTCATCATTACACCATGAATTTCCAGCTTCATAAACATCACTCTATCCGACACTCTTTTCATCTCCAAAACACTCTCAGCATACTGTTCCTTCAGAATAACTCCTACGCCATTTCTCCTCCCATCCACACCATAATAAAACAATTTGAACCCACCTCCAATACACCTAGCCTTACTCCCCTTCCATCTGGTCTCTTGCACACACAATATAACAACCTTCCTTCTGTCCATCATATCAGCTAGCTCTCTCCCTATACCAGTCATACTGCCAACATTCAAAGTTCCGACCCTCACTACCACAGTCCTAGCCTTTCTCCTCTCTTCCTGCCTTCGGCCATGTCTTCCGCCTCTTCTCCTCCTTCGGCCAACAGTAGCCCAAACCAGAGTGACTGCATAAACATGAATAATATGTTTAGTACTCTCTACTTGATAATGATATTTTACAGAGGTGTATATTTTGTTATACTTCTGCTATTCATCACAAAATGTAACTCTGATTTTTTTTGTACTCATGGGATGAGACCAACATTTGTCACTTGTGATCAGTGCTCTATCCTGGTAAACAGACTGCAAGGTGGAAAGTCATGAGAGGTGCATGCAACAGCAGCAGCAGTGGCAGTACTGCAGCAGAGGTAGAGGCATGTGTAAAACACTGCAGCACTGACAAAGAGGTGCTGCATGGTCCACACTAATTGGCCATGACACAGACAGCGCCAAACAAAATGATGCCTGCATTATCATACCCAGGCTATACATGGTAGTGCATGTACTGGCCAAGCTGTGCATCAGACATCACCATACCCACACAGGTTGGGGGGGGGGGGGCACAGTCATTGGCACTTGAACAGGTTGGGGCAGAGTGACAGGTTACTGCAGCATTATAATATGGGGTAGGGCCATGGAAGGTGAACATGACTGCCACATAATCTAGGAATATGTGGGAAGCCAAGATTGCATCCTCCAGGTTTGCAGGTGATCGGCTACAATGTCACTGCTGGTAGTGTCTCCTGCATTGGCTTGTGGTGTTTGGGGTTCAATGCAGTTTATGAGAGGGAAGTACCAGAACTATGAGACCATGTGCAGTGAACCATAATGGGGCATTCCTTGTGTTGATCTTGATGAGCATCACTGCCCATGATCTTGACAACTCTCATGATCATAGGTGGCAGGATATGGGCTTACAGGTGACACAGAAGGGGAAGAGCCAGGGGTCTGTGTGTACACAGCATGTTAACATGCCTTAAGTGTTGATCCAGGTGAGTGTCTAGCTTCCACTTTTGCATATTCTTGACATGCCTGATGCCCATAATCAGGGCGCCAAGCTGTATGCTCACATACAATAGTGGTGCTCATCAGTGGTTTGACTTTGGCTGGTCTGTGGCCAGTCACCTCACATCTGGATTTTTCTATGAACTGCATGTACTGTGGAGGCAGAACAGATGGTATTTACAATCTGTCTTTTGCAAGCACCCACTGAAGTCACATTTGCCACCATTGACCTCGGCTGCATGGTGCGCTCCTGCTCCTATACTCCATGTTACTATGCAGATGATGTGCATTGTCCCAAAAGTCATTCAGCATACTCACCATATCCACAATGCTGTTGGCAGTAGACATTTGTGCCTCAACCCCGGACATGCAATATGGCTGGTGAAAGCTGACTGTTTTAGGCATATAAGGGAAAATCCTGGTATCGTAGTAATGTCTCCTACTCCTGTGTCTATCCCCTATGGTAGGTAAGCCTATCTCAGTGACGGTGCACATATCAGATGCTGTGTGGAGTAGGGGGCACGTGAGTAACCTGTTAGGGACTTAAAGTTATAATTTGTCCGCCATGTACTGGTGACATGTATGCTCAGCTGATATCTCTACAAGGGCTTCTGTAATGGTGAATGTGAGTGATCTCTCCCCATTGGTGTTTCAGACAGTGCCACTGTATCATTGTACTGAGATACCTACATGCTGATATCACTGTTAGCCATGGGTACACTGCTGATATCAACTCTGTGTTGTCCGGTTGTGATAGATCCCACACCAGTAGAACCTTTGAAAGTATGAATACAGTCCCTGCAAAACCTAAGTAATGTATGCTAACCCTAACCTTAACCCTACCCCTAACCCTAGCCCTAACCCTAACCCTAACATGCAGCTTACCTTAAATAGCTCTTTCTATAACACTATCGCTACACAAGACAGCTCAGACACTTTCCATACACACTACACACACACTCTAAACCTATCCCCTTGACTAACCCTTATCCTATCCCAAAACACTCACACTTGCACAGAAGCTCTCAGTCCCACAATTTACCTCTGATGACCAATCTAAGTCAGCCAATACAGCCATTGCACAAACAGCCTTTCACAGAAAACATTCAGCAGTTGACTTGCACAGTGCAAGTTAGTGTCAACCAGATAAGTGCAACCAGGATTTGAGATAATACTGTGTGAAGGTGTTGTGCAGCGAATGATGATGGAGGATAAGGAAAGCGTTGCAGAAAACTCACATTCTGAGGAGGAGAAGAGTAGTGAAGTGGAATTAAATGTTTAACACAAGGCAAAAGGCTGTCTTGAAAAATATGAATCTGACATAATGTAAAAGAAGCAATGAGGGTGCTGGAAGAGGCTAAAAAGGATTTGTTGCAATTAACAGGACTGTTTGGTGATAATGTGTCATGATTAGAAGTGACTGTAATTGAGGATACTGAGTTCTTACATAATTAAGCCACCATGAAGTCAATTTATCATCAAGTCAATGAAATTTGTAACAAGGCATTCAAAACAGTCTGATAAGGTAATAAGTGGAACAGCAATTAGTTCCAATGGAAGATAAAATTGGAAAAAACTTTGAGGTTGACCAGAGTACTAGGAGTAGAAGAAAGCATTTGGTCTGTGTAAAAACAAAGATGGAACAAGGGATAGGATTGTCCAAAAACCCAATGAGTGACAGAAAAAGTGATGCAATTACTATTCACTGAAACCAAACAGTGAGGCTTAAGATTTAACCAACCTACTGGCTGATAAGTTTAGCTGAACTTTACCCCTTTCTCTCTCTTCTATCTATTCCTCAAGATATACTTGAAACTGGCTGACCTCCAAGTGTCACACAAGACCAAGTCCTAAAAATGCTATCAAAAGCTAAAAATACTGCATTGATGTGGCCTGACAATATCCATGGATACATCTTAATAGTAAGAAGCACAATTGAGCCAAACTCCTAACAACACTGCTCAGCCTCATCCTCCATACAGGTTTTTGTACCCAGTGAATGGAGAACAGACAGTCATTCCACCTGCATATGTCTGACAGGCCTCATATGCAAAGCATGGAAAGACTTACCATGGAACTAATCAATAAGGACACAGGGAACCTCCAAGCACTGGACCCGTTGTTTAGACTCATCAAGGGCAGGTCATGCTTAGTCAACCTGGTGGACCTTTTTGAATAGTTCACCAGAGCAATGGATGAAGTAAAAAAGGTACACACTGCATACCTCGACTTGGACAAAGCTTTTGACACAATCCCTATTCAGGCCTAGTAGAAAAGCTAAATAAACTGGGAATAAACCTCTATGTTACCCAATGAATTGCCAATTGGCTCACAGACAGGATGCAGGTAATCAAAATAGTGGAAGTTACCTCCACAAAGAGATCAGTCACCAGTGGATTTCCCAGGGTTCTATGCTGTGACCTCTCCTGTTTGGCATCTACTTCTGTAATGTAAAACCAATGCCAAACAGCTGTGGCTGACTAAGTCTGCAAATGACTGCCTGCTAGAACAGGCACTGAATCACATAATTACTTAGCCATCCTTTAGGAAGGTCTGTCCCAAGTAAATAAATAAATAACTGGTGCCAAAATCATGGACTGAAACTAAATGGCAAAAAATGCATCTAATCCATTTGCAAGGATTAGGCTAATCTAACACCGAATAGTATAGGTTAATTCAAGCACCAAAAGGGAAGCTGGCTAGGCTTAAAATGCTCACAAAGGCAGACAGCCTTGTACTTCCATATGAAGCGATAAGAAGGGGGGATAAAGAAGAATGGGGCTAAATTTGAAAAACTGTAAAGAAATGATATGATAAAATACAATGTATGATTATGGTCTGAGAGTACTTTTATATTATTTGTACAAGATGGCATATGTATTATGTGCTTCAACAATGCCATTGGGATGTACAAATATGTTTATGTTAGAGCAATCTGCAGATCTGACAAGGAAATTAATCTGCATTTGAAAATGTGTAATAAATATGACTATGGCCTGGGTTAAATTGCATATTATATCTACTGTTTCTTTGAATTTAAATTAAAATATGAGTCATTCACAGCAAGTACAAACTACATTTTCCTTTGAGCTGTCGAATGGTTTGCATCAGACAATACAAGGCTGTACCATTTGTATATGAATAGGGATTAAATCTCCCCAGTTGTTCAGTGAGGAGCTAACATAAATGCCAAAGAGCAGGAGCCTAAGCATAGAACCCAAAGGCATAACTTTGTCACCTTTACTCAAGAGGACAGGTCACACCCCATCTGGACTGAATGTCTGATACTAGTTCATGGCAGTCTCACGTAAGCCAAGAGCTGTGAGCCTGTGTATTTGTTGAAGTGGCTTATAGTGTCAAAGGTACCAGACAGATCTAGAAATAGTCCTAATACTACTTTGCCATTGCTTAGCTTTTCTCTAAGATACATGAACAAGGGTAATAGTGCAGTCCTGATGGCAAAGCCCTCTCTAAAATCACATTTGGAGGTACTTAGGAAGTTTTGGGCCTTAGTGTATGTGTTCCACTGTTGATGGATGCTTTGCTTTAGGTCTTTGGCCACATAGTTAAGGATGTTAATAGTTGTGCAACTGTCAGGTTCTTGTCATGCACCTGCTTTGTGTACTGGTATGACATATTAAATGTCCGGTAACATAGCAACCAGAACCTCACTAATACTCTTATTAATTTAGACGGTCAAATGAAGGACAAGTGAGAAGTTTTGTGCATTTTTTTGTGTGGAAGTGTGAGTTAATTCTGCACCATAGTAGTAGCAATAAGGAGTTGTGACTCATAGGATATCCTGCATTTTTGTGCGTATTTTCTGCTCTACGTAGAAAGATCATAATCTACAAAGAGTGTAAGTCAGTGGTTTATCTATATATTTTTTTCTGGAGGTGACTGATTGGGGAACTGACACTGTGGTCCATAATATGGACACATCTTAAGGTCAGATGATTATAAGTGAATTGATCCCACTGTTATTAAGTAGTTTTGTCCAGTGATAAGGGCAATAGTTGGATGTGATGTTCAGGTCCTTAATTCCAATATTATTAGCAAAAGAGCTATTTTATGGAATAATAGGTAATGCTGAATGTGAGCTGATGTGGTAGTTATTTAAGACAATAAGCAACATTACACATGTAAAGGACAAGGCTGTAGTTGTAATTGTGCCCATGTGTAGGGACTCAAGTGAGCATGTGTTATGGTATTAAAATGTTTAATGAAGACAGTTGCACTCAACGTTTGTATATTTTGTTATCAGTATTCATTCCAGTTAGGAAGATAAAGTGGAATGACCTCTAGAATGAGTTCATTTAAATGGGACAAACTGTGTGTTTCAGTGCAAGAGGCTGAGTGATGTTACAGGCCAGAGATAAGAAGCTAGGAAATTGATATGAGAGGGATACTAGATTAAGAAATGAAGAGATTACCTAGGAACGTGAGCAAAGGGCAGTGTAACATTTCTTCTTACAGAGCAGAGCCTTGAAATGAATTAGTGGGGAAGTGGGGGGGGGGGGTCTTATGAATTAGGACAAGTTTTCTATTTCAGTTTTTTACAATTCTGACTAAAATTAGTTAGCATAACCCCCAATTAGTATGGACTTAAATCACTGTTGAAGAGACTGGTCACATTTGTGGTTATTCATCATCATTATCATCATCATCAACCCCCCTTTTCCCATTTTCTACATGGGGTGGGGGTGTAATGTCAACTGTCACCATCTGTCTCTTTTCAAGTGGCTATTCCTATGTTGATAAGTACAAGGCCCTAAACTATTGCTTGAGGGGTGATGTACTTTCACAACTTAATTCGACTAATTTGGGACTAGGCAAAGGATGGGGGTGAGAGAGGTATATGGAGTGATAAATATATACAACATATTTGACTGAGTATGGTACTTTGTTCTTTTCCTGCTCAAACAAATATTCCTTTCAGCTGTGTTAAAGTTCAGTCATATGAGACTCCATCATATGTCAGCAATTTTAAAGAGTTTGGAAAGAGGCATGACCAGGTGGTCATGAGCCAGAGTAGCAACAAATCACTATGTTAATAGTGGTGACAACAGACCTGGAGTAATATTTGAGGAGAGACTGATGAGATGAATGTAGGTGACAGTCTTGCTAAAGGGTTGCTTAGAGGTACTGTCAGAGAGAAGACTCAAAAACTGGATAAGTGCAGTGCATTATGGGAGAGTGAAGAGTGTTTTGAATTACCATCCAAAAACTTTTATCTTTGAGAAATAGTTACCCAGTTTACATGGAAACCCAGAAAACATCTTGCACGGAACAGCAATTAGCCATTCAGCTTTTTTTTCCCTAAACTGTGGTCACTACCCGTAAGCAGAACTAGGCTGCTGGTGGTTTCTAAAATGTTGTCTCTTCTTCTGATTAAACTCAGATGACTACTCAATCTTTCAGATGACTCTGCTGTATTATCTTAGTAAACATACACAAAATGTGATGACCTCACCCAAAATATGATGACCATACCCAAAATCTGATCACCATACACAAAAGGTGAACCAAATCGAAGCTGTGGGCATCCAGTGGTCTGTATACTACATATAATTGAACTTCTGGATGTTCCAGCCTTGCCATCATTCAACTGGAGTTACAGATTTCTGTGGGAATTTTGTCCATTTTGATCCCTTTGTATCTCTTTTTGTAAATGCCACTATATCTCCACCAGTTCTTGCCCTGCCTGAGGCCAGTAATCAAGGGCATACCTCTTAACTGTCCATATTTTTGCCAACTGTCCAGATTTTTGACTCATATTTTTGATCTGTTTCTCATAAAATCTGTAGTTTTCTGGCAAATCATTGAGGACTGATGCCAGTAAATAATGACAGATATTTGAATTTTAAACTTCATATCATTCAGAAAATACATAGTCATACAAAAACATTTATACTAACAACTTTCTAAGTTTATATGATTAGTATTTAAAATCTGTCCCTATTTTTGGGCTTTTGTACCCCAATTTATAGGTTCATAGGTAGGTACTAGGCTATCTGCCTGAACGCATTTATAAGCCTAGCCAGAATGTGCTGGCTTTTGCCACCCCCTTATATTGTTCCCTGTGCCTCTGTCCAGCAGAGCCACTGAAGTGATACCCGGGGTAAACTTTCTGTTTCCCATTCACTCGTCAAGGTTTCTTTTGAAGAGTGTTAGCGAGGAGCTCTGCCTAATGTAGATTGGGATCTTGTTCCAAAGCATGGGAAGTCTCTGGGACAGGAATCTATCCCTCCAGCACATCCTATTTATTGTTGTGATGAGGTTTAGATACCTAGAGCATGTGGCTCGAGGGGATAAGGTTTTCTTTAGGTGCAGCATGCCCATCAATTCTGGGTTGGGCTGTCTGGGTTGTCAGGCAGAGATCACCTCTGAGTAGGCGGTATGCAACCGAGTACAGCTGGAGTTTCTTCAGTTGAGCTGCATAGGGCATCTGTTTGAGGCCAATGATCCTCTTGGTGAGGTACTTCTGTGGTCTTTCCAGCTGTTGCAGGTGTCTTGTAAGGTACATCCCAAATGGGGCATTGTACTCTATGATGGGTCTGATGAGTGATGAGTAGAGGGGCACAATGACTTCTTTTGATCTGGATGCGAACCCTTTTGTGATTAGGTGGGCCACATAGAAGGATTTCCTAACCATTTTGGCAATGTGATTATCAAAGGTGAGATTACTATCTACTTGGGTCCCCAGATCCCTTATTACATCTTCCGTATTTAGGGGACTACCACCTATGTGGTAGTTTGTGGGTACTTTGTTTTTTCCAAAGGGGATGACTATGCACTTTTTGGCATTTAGCTTGAGGCCATGATTTTGACACCAGGTATCTGTCTCAGTGAGACCCTTTTGGAGGATGTCTGTGTCAGCCAGAGAGTCAGTTATAGACCCTAGTTTGCAGTCGTTTGCAAACTTGGTCAGGCATAGTCCTCCTGTGCTTGCCTGTACCTCTGAGAAGTATATGCCGAACAGGAGGGGTCCTAGGACTGAGCCCTGGGGAATGCCACTTGTAACTGGTTTAGAGTCAGACCTAGCTCCCACAACTCTCACCATGTGGGTTCTGTCTGTGAGCCAGTTGGCAACCCATCTTGTGATGTAGGGGTTTATGTTCAGGCTGGTGAGCTTGTCTATAATACCAGAATGGGGAATGGTGTCGAAGGCCTTAGTGAGGTCTAGGTAGGCTGTGTGTACCACCTTTCCCTCGTCTATAGCCTTGGTAACTGCCTCAAAGGAGTCCACCAGGTTTAAGAGGCATGATCTGCCCTTAACAAAGCCGAACTAGGTAGGGTCCAGTGTTATAGGTTCCCAATGTCTCTGTTAATGAGTTCCATGATGATGCGCTCCATAGCCTTGCACACCAAGCTAGTCAGGTTTATAGGGCGATAGTTCCCCGGGGTCTGTTGTGGCTCCACCTTTGTGGAGCGGAATAACCATTGCTGTGTGCCACTATATGGGTATGTAGCCTGTGGAGAGGCTGAGTTTGAACAGTGTGTTTAGGTGAGGGGTTAGTTTATCTTTGAGCTCATGTAGGACACAGCCTGGGACACCGTCCGGTCCCATTGGTGCTGTGTTTTTGGCTTTGGAGAGGGCTGTTTTAACCTGAGTGTTTGTGATTTCAGGTACTCTACATTCTTCTGGTATGGTTATGGGCCCTTTTGGGGGTGAGGGGGGGGGTGAAGTTTGCGCTGAACCGGTCTGCCAGGATGTTGGCGATATTGATCGGTTCAGTGTATTTTATGCCATTCTGCACTAACTCCAAGCAGATCTGAGGATTGCCACTTAGATTCTTGACATAGCTAAAGAATGCCTTGTGGTTATCTTTAGAGTCCTTGGCAATTTTTCTTTCAAAGCTTGCCTTGGATGATTTTATGAGGGATCGTAGTTTCTTGCTGATACTGATCAGGGATGTCTTCCCTTCTTGGGATTTTACTCTTTTCTGTACTAGTTTCCTCCTTCTATTGTTTAGCTTGTTTATGGCAGGAGTCCACCAGACTGGTTTCCTTTTCTTGGAGGAGTGAGTCTTGGTTTTGCTTGGGATGGCATGATCCATGCATTCTTGTAGGTGCCTGTAGAATGCATTAGTAAATGATTTTGCAGCTTGGACAGCATTATCCTTCATCATGGGTGCTTTGAAACTTTCCACCTTGGTCTTAAGTAACGTGAAGTTTGTTTTTGAAAAGTTTTTCACAGTGGTTTTCTTGTCCAGGGGTGGGGGCAGAATGTGGATATCAAAAGTGATTTGTGTATGGTCAGATCTAACCAGTGAGGGGTTGATTTCCAATGTGGAATACTGGTCGCCCTTGTTGGTGATGACCAGGTCCAATATGTTATCACCACTGGTGGGAGTGTTGACCAGTTGAACCAGGGCATTTGAGTTTATAAATTCTAGGAAATGTTGGGCAAGGGAGTTAGTACTTAAGTAGTTCTCCCAGTTAATGTTTGGGTAATTGAAATCACCCAATATTAGAGTGTTTGGCAGGACCTTTATGTTTCCCAGTGTTTCCAGAAATGTGGAATGGAGGTCCCGGGACATGGTGGGTGATCTGTAGCAAGCTACAATTTGAATTGCAGTTTTGCCCGTTATTAGTTGCATGTGGACGATCTCTGAAGCATCGTGCAGTGCCACTAACCTGGAGGTATGGGTATCCTTGATGAATATGGATATGTCCCCGCCTTTTGTATTCTGGTTTGGGTTCTGTGGCCAAAATGTATGGTATGAGTTGTAGCCTGGTAGTGCCGGGGTGCTCTCTGGAGCCTTAAACCAGGTTTCTGTTACTGCACATATATTGATTTTCTCCATACTGAGAAGTGCCTCGAGTGCATGCATTTTGAGGTTTATACTCCTGGCATTGAGTAGCATTACACTCAGTTTTTTGTTACTTGTGCTATTTACATTGGTGGGTTTGCCTTTTGAGCCTTGCCTAAATAAGGCACTATGGGGGTGGCAAGAGCCTTGGCCAGTATTCAAAAGCCTAAGGGTGACAGGTGCAAACCGTCTCTAGTGAAGCAGTGTGGCTTGTCAAACATGTCATCCCAGGCAGACAGACACTGGATCCTCTTTGAATGACACCAGAAACTTAGCCAATTGTTGAAATCGAGAATTTTTTCTTTATACCATGGTATCATTCTTGGTGAGGGCAGGATGCTACTCAGGGTCAGGGTCATACCAGCCTGGGCTACATGATCAGAGAGCTCTTCCATGTCTCTTTTCATGTAGTCCAGGGAAGTACGGCTCAGGTCATTCACACCAACATGGACAATGACAGAGTTATATTTGTACTTGTTTTGGAGTGACCTGAGTGCTTGTGTTATGTGCCAGATCCTGGCACCTGACAAGCAGCTAACAGTAACCTCCTTATTCAGTCTAGTGAGTGGGATGTCAGTGTGCCTGACTATAGAGTCACCTATTACTAGTATGTTGGGTATGTTATTTTGCCTTAAGGGCTGTGATTGCGTGGCACGCTGGTTTTGTGGAGTATGTGTTTCATGGTTTGTGTTGGGGGGGGGGGTTGCTTGGATGTTTGCTTTGGAGGTCTCTGTTGGTTTTGCAGATTTTTATTTAGAGTCTCCGAGTATGTTTTCATGTATTTATGTGTGTTTTTTGCTGGTGCTGGTTTAATGGGTCTATGTAAGACTGGTGGTGTGATGCAAGTATGTCCCTTCTCCTCTTCACTGTCTGACCCAGTCTTGGGTTGAGAGAGCTTAGCCTCCAGTTTGGCTGCATAATTGGATCTCTCGCTTGAATTAGTGTTTGGTGGTAGGAGGAGGGGGTTGTCTGTGTACATGAGGCAGTTGTAACATTGCCTCAAAATGTCCAGATTCACCAGTTGGACTGGAGAGTACACCTGAAACTGCCCTTTGGACATGCCTGGATAGGTACAGTGAACTGTTTTACTGGATGTCTGGTAAGGTCGAATAGAGAGCCTTGTCCTTCTGTACAGTACATTATTTTGGCATTGTCCAGATTTCTCATGCTAAGAAGTTAAGAGATATGAATAGTGCAACCTTTAATTTAAGTCTTTCATGCTCCTTCCAGAAACCACAGCTCAGTCCACATTCCTATCCTCATATTTTCTGATTTTATTGTGCACTCCCATTCCATTTACTTCTTTTGTGACTCATTATACTGCTTACAATAGCCTTTGCATATGTCTTGACAGTCTTTACTCTGCATAGAGTGACTATTGATTAAAAATCTTTCAACTTTGTTGTTTTATGTGTTTTTTATTTTTGCAGTCAACACTCATACTCTGGCCCTTTTTAAACGTAAGTTGTAATTTTTATTCAGTTGTCTTTCATTTCCAAATCATCGATACTGTTGACAGTTACCGTTTCATTGAGAGTACAATATCACTCCAGTTATGTATTTACTTTTTCAGTGCTGCGATTTGTTGTTTAATTTTCTAGCAGTCAGAACTGTTATAAATATCACCTTGTTTACCAATCTCTTTCAGGTTTTACACAAAGTATTAGTCATTCTGTATGTCTTTTTAGATTATGCCCTCTTCTTTGAACATCTCTGGTAGCTTTTTAGTGATTTATATAGAACTTCTATTTTTCCTTTTTGAAGTGCAGAGACCAATATATTCATGTCACAGTTAGGCATACACCTGCACATTAGAGGGTTGAATTGGTCATTAAGTTATTTTCTTTTGCCTCGCTTAAGCCTTGCTTGTACTCGAAGAGAACTTTCATTATGTGCTTATTTCTTTTTCTCTTTATGTTTAACAGTCTGTTAACCTGTTTTCAGTCCTCATTTTTCTATTTGTTGGAGTTCTGCTTGTTTTGTCCTAACTTATATCCATCATCACTTTGATTCATGCTTTATGCAAGCTTCCTTTGTATCACCTCCATGTCTTGTACTTCAATGGATTTTCATTGTTGCTTACCATGTCACCTGTGTCAGGTTTATCAGTAGCCATCCCCTTGCTTTTTCTTCCTCAGTGTATTTTATTTTCTGTTTGAGTGTCTCTATTTGTGCTTGCTCTTCCCCTTGTAGAGTCCTATTTGTGTGTGACTTACTTGGTTTCAGTACCCTAATGGAATGTGGGAATGGTTCCAGTATAGGTTGCTCTTACCTGAGGTAGTTTGGATCTTTTCTCGTGTACTGAGATTTCCATTAAGATTAATTCCTCTCTAGTAACAATATCTTGTCTTTACAAATTCTCTTGCACTTTGAACAAACGGAAGTGTTTTCCAGTACTAGGAAGTCAACACTAGTGAGCTTCCTGTAGTTTATGTATTAGATCATCATCTTAACGTTCAACAGAAGGAAGAAACTGTTGCAGAAAAGAGGGAAAATCCCAGGAGGCAAAAAACTCCCTTACCAGCCTCAGTAAGAAGCGGAGATCCCTCATAAAATCCTCCAAAGCTAGTTACGAAAATAAAATTGCCAAAGATTCCAAAGACAACCACAAGGCATTCTATAGTTATGTCAAGAATCTAAATGGCAATGCTCAGATCTGCTCTGAGCTACAACAGAATGCCATTAAATATACTGATCCCAAGGATATTGCCAATATCCTGGCAGATCGATTCAGTGCAAACTTCACCCCCCTCTCACCCCCTAAAGGGCCCATCTTAATAATGAAAAATTGCCAAATTCTGGGAATAACGGCCACACAGGTAAAAAAAAACGCACTCTCCAAAGCTAAGAATACAGCATCCATGGGACCAGACAACATCCCAGGCTTTGTACTACATGAACTGGCACCTCACCTTACTGTCATGTGTAATCATAGCCTCACCTCAGGCTTCATGCCCACTGAGTGGTGCACAGCTACAGTTATCCCACTCCACAAGGAGGGATCCACCTTGGATCCTGGGAACTACTGCCCCATCAGTCTGAGGAGCCTGATCTGCAAGGCCATGGAACATATTATCATGGAACTTATAAACAAAGACACTGGCAACTTTCAAACACTGGACCCAATGCAGTTTAGGTTCATGAAGGGCTGATATTGTCTCCTGAACCTGATTGACTTTTCGAATCAGTCTCTAGAGCCATGGACAATGATAAGGTGGTCCACACAGCCTATCTGGACATCGCCAAGGCCTGCGACACCATCCCCCACTCTGGAATAATAGACAAACTTACTAAGCTGGGCATTAATCCCTATGTCACTCGATGGGTTGTCAACCGGCTTACTGACAGAACCCAGACTGTAAAAGAAGCAGACTCCAAATCCAGCTCCAGACAAGTGACAAGTGAAATACCTTAGGGTCCAGTCCTGGGAATGCTCTTGTTTGGCATCTACTTCTCTGAAGTACAGGCCAATACTAAGGGACTCTGGCTAACAAAGTCCTCAGATGACTGCAAACTGGGAGCCATTATTGAATCCCCAAATGATGTGGATATTCTACAAAAGGGCCTTACAGAAACAGATGCTTGGTGCAAGAGCCATGGGCTCAAGGTCAGTGCCAACAAATGTATAGTTATCCCCTTTGGGAAAAAACATGTACCTGTGAATTACCACATAGGTGGCAGTACACTAAACACCGAAAGTGTGATAAGACACTCAGGGACACAGGTGGACAATGGTCTCACCTTCGATAACCACATCGCCACAACAGTCAGGGAATCCTTCTATGTGACACACCTCATCACTAAGGGCTTTTCATCCAGAAAAAAGGAGGTCATTGTCCCACTGTACTCATCCCTTATTAGACCCATTATAGAATACAACTCCCCGTTTGGTATGTACCTCTCAAAACATCTGCAACATCTGGAAAGGCCACAGAAATACCTCACGAAAAGAATCACAGGCCTAAAGAAGATGTCCTATGCTGACCATCTAAAAAAACTCCACCTATACTATGTCTCATATCATCTACTCAGAGGTGATTTCTGCTTAACATACAAGGCCGTGTCAAACCCAGAGCTGTTGGACATGCTACACTTAAAGAAATCCCAGTCTCTCAGAGACCATGCTCCAGGGATCTAAACTTTGTCATCACAATGAACAAAACATGCTGGAGGGATAGGTTCCTAACCCAGAGACTCCCCAGACTCTGGAATAGACTGCCCATACATGTCAAGCAGAGCGCCTCTTTGGCCCTCTTCAAAAGGAACCTTGATGATTGGATGGGAGCTAGGAAATTCACCTCGGGGATCACGTCAGTTGCCTTGCTAGACAAGGGTCCAGGGAAGTAAATACTGTGGGAAGAAATAGCCAGGGAATTGTTATGGCTAGGCTTGTATAGGCCCTAGGGCCAATAGCCTAGTACCAACCTATGAACCTATAAATTAATCCACTGTGTGGTCACAACATTATCCTTGCTTGTTCTGTTTGTAGCTCTTAGACTTGTATATGATTTACTCTGAAGTCTGTTGGCAATAATGCTTCACTTTTGTAATACAACCCATCTGTGCTTGTGGACCCAAATAACCCATCACTTTAGGTTTATTAGTACCTTATCAAGAAACAAACACCTATTGTTTTTAATTTGTCTTTCAACTCTTCTGTCCTTCTACAGGGCTGTGCAATGTCTGAAGCTTCATAGTTCTGCATATTTGTAAATATACAGCTATGCACTGATTCAGAAACAAGATATAACTTTGCACCTTCATTATGATACAACTTGGTATCTGCCATTCATTTCCTGTTTATATAGTTAGGAACAAGTCAGGTTCCTCAGCATTGCCTAAGGCTTTTTCTTGTCTTTAAATTCTGGAAAGTGAATTGTTTTATGTTGACATTTCTGTAGGCAATAATAATAATAATAATAATAATAATATAAAAAATCATGGACATACTAATAAACATTAACTGTTCAAAATCGTCACTAAAACAAAGCATGAGAGCCTATTGTGTCTAAATGCCTTGTGAACACATCTGTTATACAAAAATAATAGTGGATACTTAAAATTACAGTCTGTGAACTGAACGCACTACTCAAAACATAATATGGAATTAAACAATCAGAAAAATCACCTAAACAAGCCTGTAGCTGTCACCTGCAAGCCCTTTTCCAGCATACTTTTCTCTGCCCCTAATTTCATTATCACTTTGATAAAGGGCCCCAAGAGAGAATAATAAAGTATAGTGTACAGATTTTTAAAAGGATATGTCAAGAACAAAAGCCTGAAATGTTCAAAACTGTGTCATTTGTTCATTTAATATCTTTTAATATATAATATATGATCCTTACAATTTCCCTGTAATAGTTTTTTTATTTTTATTTATTTGTTAACCAAGTAAGGGAACTGGCTCTCCGCAAGCCCTTTTCAGCCATGACCCATGCCATGAAGTCAAGGATAAACAGAATGTATCATTGGATAGTTCAGTGCAGCCAATCAACTAGCATGTCTTTGGGAGGTAGAAGGAAACTTGTCAGTACCAGGAGAAAATCTATGCAGACATGGGAAGAGCACACAAAATTCTATACCGACAGTGACCAGAGATCAAGACTGAACCTCAGACCCTGGAGATTCAAGACAATTTTAATTTGTTTGGTAGTTTGGAAGGTGGACCAGTCTTTGTGGATGGCTTTTAGTCCCAACCTTGTAAGCATAGTTTAATAGCATACATATATTACAGAGAAAATGTATTGATTTACAAAAAATTATTAACACATTACAGAATGGGATAACAGCAAAAGTAATGATTGCCTTTTTACTAACAGAACTGCATCAGGCATGAAAAATAAGTACAAAAACAATGTTTTAAATGATAATGACTTCAGATGCAGAGTAACACATATGAGGAAAGTTGGAACAATGACACCAAGGTACTAGAATTGAGAAATACTGATAATAAGATATTAAGCTAGAAAGGGAAATGGAAAGATGCATGTGAAAGGAAATGGATGACAATGACAGGTAAAAGGTTATACAAGATAAGAGCAGAAGAGGAAACAGTGGGGATTTACTGAAATAGGTAGTCAAGAGAAAGAGAAAGGATACCACCCCAAAAAAAAACTTCTGCCAAGAACTTCTAATACAAAAGGAAATTCCAAAGAAAAATAAATAAATCTGAAGGACACCACAACACACACACACACACACACACACACACACACACACACACACACACACACACACACACCTGGACAACAAGAATGCACCGCACTGCATCTGTATTATAGGATCTATTCCAAGAGTCCAAGACTGAGGTCTGCAGGGTCTGGTTTCTGCCCTTCTAGCCCTGACTGAGCTTTCTTTAAACTCATTTGCCTTGCTCATGTTTACAACAAAATATTAATAATAATAACAAATAATGCATTGTATCTCATGGATATTTTTCTTAACTTGCATTCTTGTTTAACTGATATGTTTTAATCATAAGCCTCCTATGTTATTTTATGTCTCACATCCAGTAAGAAAACCAAAACACGGAACTTGATATATTTATAGGTTGCAGGCAGACAGCAACTAAAATGCTGAGGTGGGAACTTGTGTTTCCTCATTTCAGATACCATTCACTGCTTTCTTTAGTATTTTGTTCCCATTATTGATTTAAGCTTCTGCTTTTATTGTTCAAGATTGCACTGTTATAACAAAAATGTACACTCTGCAGCAATACCCAGCTTTAGGCTTCTTAATAGAAAATACTCATTTATATTTAACAACTTGGTCAACTAAACAGACAGGCATATTGAAGAAACTAGATTATGAAGATTTTTTTCAAGAAGCTCAATAAATGAAACCTTAATTTGATCCAAACCACTTAAGTTTCATAGTTTCGTGGTTAGCTTTTCAGTTACACAATATAAAGTATGTATGGTAAGCATGCTAGTCAATGTGAAAGCCAAGTCACTGTAAGAATGAATTGCATATATACTTTGTTCATCCTGCCAAAGACAACTTCTGTTTATGACAGGTTTCCAAAGAGAATAGCTTTTATTTGGCAGCAAAGAAAAATTATGTAATACTTAGAGCAATCTGATTATCCTCAAATATGGGAAAAAATAACCTTCTTGCAGCTATGCTCATGTCTAAGAATCGAACTGGCTTTAGTCATTTCCTTGCAGTGCCACACAGATGTCAGTCATCAAAGAGCTACACTACAAAGCAGCTGACATCTTTAAAAGCTGTAACACACTTTGGGCTGTAACACAAATGACAGTCAGAAATAAAGTGTATCACTATTCATCAAGACATTTAAAAGCTGTTCCACACCTCACTCTGGCACACAACTTTTTCTAAACAGGTACTATTACATATGTGCAGTTAACATTCCCCATGTTTTAAAAGGCATTATGGGTCTCTGGTCTCAACAGCTTGTTTCAAAAAATATGTCAATAAACTCACCTCTCGAGCTTTGTGCTTGAGGTGAATTTCTTGATATCCATGGCAGGAATTTATAAAAAAGTGCTGCTTGTCTGTGCAAAGGTTACATATTTATGCGATAAAATACGGCAATGATTGGAACAATTATAAACACAAATGGGGACATACAGCTCATTGGAGTAGACCACACAACCCATTTGCAGATAAATGAGGAACACAGCAAACACACACAAGCAGACACTGCAGTGCAAAAACACATTTGCGTTGGACTGTATGGAAATAGATACACATTAGAGATGTACCCATAGCATGTTCTCTTGTGTGTGTCTCTCAATATGTTGAAAGAAATCTTACTACAGACACTAGTTGTTTATATAAGACCAAATTTGACCCACGGTGCATTGTATGCAAGAAGATTTGTGAGAAGCAGTGTATATAAGTAGACATGGATCCCAAATAGGCATGTACAGTGGTTCGGATGCAGCATAAATGGACACCCTTATAATGCATAAATGGAATGGAAAAAAGGTGTGTAGAAAAGTAGGAAAGTGGGATAGCAACAAAGAGAGGGACACACAGAGTGATATCATGTAGGAGAGTGCAGTCTGGGGGGGACAGTAGAGCAACATTTTTTTTTGGGATAGATATTCATAGGTTCATAGGTTCATACTAGGCTATCTGCCCTAGGGTATTTTAAGCCTAGCCAGAGTGTGTTTGGCTTTCGCCACCCATTTTAAATTAATTTATTATTAAAATTAATTTTGCTATGCCCTTTTTCGAGGTTAGTATACTGTGCCTCTAACAGGGACACAGAAGTGATACCCGGGGTAAACCTACGATCTCCCATCCACTCATCAAGATTCCTCTTGAAGAGAGTCAATGAGGGACTCTGCCTAACCTGGACTGGGATTTTATTCCAGAGTGAAGGGAGCCTCTAGGTTATGAATCTGTCCCTCCAGCATGTCCTATTTATTTCAGTGCTGAGGTTCAAGTCTCTCGAGCGTGTAGCTCGATGGGATTTGGATTTTCTGAGGTGCAGCATGTCCATTAATTCCGGGTTGGACATGGCTTTATATGTCAGGCACAGATCGCCTCTGAGCAGGCGGTATGCCACTGAGTAGAGCTGGAGTTTCTTTAACCGGGCAGCATATGGCATCTGTTTGAGCCCTTTGATCCTCTTGGTGAGGTACTTTTGGGGTCTTTCCAGTTACTGCAGGTGTCTGGTAAGGTACATCCCAAAAGGGGCATTGTACTCAATTATGGGCCTGATGAGGGATGAGTAAAGAGGCACGATGACCTCCCCTGATCTAGATGTGAATCCCTTCATGATTAGGTGGGCTATATAAAATGTTTTTCTAACCACTTTGGCCACGTGGTTGTCAAATGAGAGATTGCTATCAACTTGGGTCCCCAGGTCCCTAATTACTTCTTCTGTACTTAATGGATTACCACCTATGTGGTAATTTGTGGGCACTTTGTTTTTGCCAAAGGGGATGACTATACACTTTTGGCATTTAGCTTGAGGCCATGGCTCTGGCACCAGTTGTCTGTTTCTATGAGGCCCTTTTGGAGGATGCTTGTGTCGGCTGGAGAGTCGATTATGGCGCCCAGTTTGCAGTCATCTGCAAACTTGGTCAGCCACAGTCCTTCCATGTTGGCCTGTACCTCCAAGAAATATATACCGAACAAGAAAGGTCCCAGGACTGAGCCTTGTGGGATGCCACTTGTAACTGGTTTGGAGTCTGACATGGCTCCAGCAATTCTAACCATGTGGGTTCTGTCCTTGAGCCAGTTTGCAATCCATCTAGTGACATAGGGGTTTATATTTAAGCTGGTGAGCTTATCTATAATACCCGAGTGGGGTACTGTATCGAAGGCTTTTGCAAGGTCCAGGTAGGCTGTGTGGACCACCTTCCCCTCGTCAATGGCCTTGGTGACTGTTTAAAAGAAATCAACCAGGTTTAAGAGGCAGGATCTGCCCTTAACAAAGCCAAACTGGGTAGGATCCAGTGTCTGTAGGTCCCCAATATCTTTATTTATGAGGTCCATGATGATCCTTTCCATAGCTAGTCAGGCTTATGGGGCGATAGTTTCCAGGATCCGTTGAGGCACCACCTTTGTGGAGACGGGCCACTGTTGCTGTACGCCACTCTTTGGGTACATATCCTGTAGTAAGGCTGAGATTGAACAGTAGTTTTATGTTTGGGTTTAGCTCTTCTTGGAGTACATGTAGGATGCAGCCCGGGACACCATCTGGTCCCATTGATGCTGTGTCTTTTGCTTTGGAGAGGCGGCTCTTACCTGAGCATCTGAGATGTCAGGGGAGCAGCACTCTGCTGGGATAGATATTTGCCCTTTTGATGGTGGGGGGGGGGGAGTTTGCACTGAACCTGTCAGCTAGGATGTTGGCAATGTCTGTGGGTTTGATGTATTTTTTGTCATTTTGGACTAATTCTGAGCATATCTGGGAATTCCCACCCAGGTTCCTAACATAACTAAAGAAAGCCTTGTGATTATCCTTAGTGTCCTGTTCAATTTTTCTCTCGAAGCTGGCCTTAGATGATTTTATGAGTGCCTGTAGTTTTTTGCTAATACTGATCAGAGATGCCTTCCCTTTTTGGGATTTTGCTCTATCATGTAGTAGCTTCCTCCTTCTATTGTATAGTTTGTTTATGGCTGGGGTCCACCAGACAGGACGCCTGCCTTTGGAGGATTGGGTCTTGGTTTTATTTGGGATTGCATGATCCATGCATTCCTGAAGGTGTTCATAGAATGCGTTTATAAAGGATTCTGCGGTCTGGGCCATATTTTCCACAGGCTCAGGGGCTTTGAAGGATTCCACCTCAGTTTTGAGAAGTGTGAAATTTCCTTTAGAGAAGTTTTTCACTGTGGTTTTCTGGGCAGGGGGTGGGGTCGGGATGTGAATATCCAGTGAGATTAGTTTATGGTCCGATCTTACCAGTGAGGGATACACTTCTAGTCTGGGGCATAGAGTCCCCATGTTGGTGATGATCAGGTCCAGTATGTTTTCCCCTCTTGTGGGAGTGGTAACAAGTTGTTCCATAGCATTTGAGTTTATAAATTCTAGGAACCTTTGGGCTAGGGTGTTGGAGCTAGAGTAATGCTCCCAGTCTATGTTTGTGTAGTTGAAGTCGCCCAATATAATGGTGTTTGGAGAGACCTTCATATTTTTCAGTGTTCTCAGTAAAGCTGAGTGGAGTTCCTGGGTTTGGGAGGGTGGTCTGTAGCAGGCTATAAACTGGAAGGCAGTTTTACCCACTGTTAGTTGCACATGGATAGTCTCTGATGCTTCGTACTGTGCCACCAACCTGGAGGTGTGGGTATCTTTGATGAATATTGATACTCCCCCTCCTTTTGTGGTTCAGTCCAAGTTTTGGGGCTGAAAAGCATGGTATGAGGTATAACCTGGTAGTGCTGGGGTGCTCTCGGGAGCCTTGAACCAGGTTTCTGTTACTGCACAGATATCGATGTTCTCCATGCTAAGGAGAGTTTCGAGTGCATGCATCTTGAGGTTTAGACTTCTGGTGTTGAGTAGCATTACTCTTAGTTTCTTATCCCTTGTGATACCTATGGAGGTGGGTTTGTCTTTTGAGCCTTGCCTAAAAAAGGCACTATGGGGGAAGCAAGAGCCTTTGAAAATATCCGAAAGCCCAGTGGTGACAGGTGCAAGCCTTCCCTAGCGAAGCATCGTGGCTTGTCAAGCATGTCATCCCAGGCTGACAAGCATTGGATCCCCTTTGAATGACACCAATACTTAAGCCAATTGTTGAAATTGATCATCTTGTCTTCATATTGTGGCATCATTCTTGGTGAGGGTAAGATGCTACTCAAGGTCAGGGTCATACCGGCCTGGGCTACATGCTCAGAGAGCTCCTCTATGTCTCTTTTCATGTAGTCCAGGGAGGTGCGCCTCAGGTCATTCACACCAGCATGGACAATGACCTAGTCATATTTGTACTTGCCTTGGAGTGACCTGAGTGCTTGTGTTATGTGGAGGATCCTAGCGCCCGACAGGCAGCTCACCGTGACCTTCTCCATGTTCAGCCTGGTAAGAGGGACGTCAGTGTGCCTGACGATAGAGTCACCTATTACAAGTGTATCAGGTGTGTTGTTTAGCCTTAAGGGCTGTGACTGTTCGGCACACTGGCTTTGTGAGCTATGTGTTGCACGTGTTTTGTTTTGGGGTAGAGGTTGCTTGGGTGTCTGCTTTGGAGGTCTCTGCTGCTTAGGCAGATTTTTATTTAGAGCCTCCGAGTATGTTTTTGTGTGTTTATTTGTTTGGTTTGCTGTCGTGGGATGTCTATGTGAGCCTGGAATTGTAGTGAGTGTGGTTTCCTTCTCCTCCTGACTGGTTATGCCAGTACTAAGTTGAGAGAGCTTAGCCTCCAGTTTGGCTATATGGTTGCATCTCTCACATGTGTTGGAATTTGTTGGGAGGAGGAGAGGGTTGTCTGTGTACATGAGGCAGTTGTAACATTGCCTCAAGATTCCCAGATTCACCAGCTGGACCAGAGAGGAGATTGACAACTGACCTTTGGACATGCTAGAATAGTATTGGGAATTCCTTTATAATTGAAAAAAAGGGCCAATGGGGAACAAGGTACTCAAGGGGAGTTTGTGAGGGTGTAGTGCTTTTAATTTTTTAGTGCTGACTTATATAATTGCTTTAGTGAGCAAGTGCCAGGTAACTTAAATGCATTGTGTTACAGGTAACTTAAACAGTAACTTTCTTTCAAGTGAAACAAGGAAATAAGTACAGTAAGCAATGCAGATATCACTAGGGATCCACAGAAGCGCTGAAAAGCCGCGTTTTAGGTGGAATTAGTGTTTCAGGGAAATAACAAGCAAACAAACAACAAGAATACAAACAAAGCTAGATTCAGCAGGCCTGGATCTAGTCTATGCTACAGCAAACAAGGTGTACCAATTTCAGTAAGAAACAGTTCAGATATGCAGGCACTATAAGCCTTTAACCAGAAATTCCCAGCTCAGAAGGGCAGAGTCCAGCCTCTCCTCCCACAAGAGTGCAGACCATGAACCTTCTTAATGTAAAATAACTGGCCTGAAGCCCAAGTGCTTAAACCAGAACTAATACACTTTTAGAATAACAGACGCTGAACCCTCAATCAGCAGTTCCCAACTTAGAAGGATGTAAGCTACCTGTCCTGCCACCACAGTGCAGGCCACAAACCTTCCTAATGTAAAACAACTGGTCTGAAGCCCAAGTGCTTAATTCAAAAGACTTAGAATGATAGCTACACTTTAATCAAGTTACTACCAAGCAGTAATAAATACAATTGAATATTTTAAAGAATGCCTGGATTAGTGCTCAAGTTATACAAACAACGCTAGATTCCTTTTACTTTTATGGAGATGAGATGGGGATCCTTGAAAGAAAAATAATGAAAACAAAGATGAGATAGGAAACCATTCAGACAGAAAAACAAGGGTGGTGGGTATGCACCCACTAGGATGAGGAGACATGGGATGGATGGAAATGCACAGAGGACAGACAAATGGTGATAGGGAGGGTGGAATGCATAGCATATGGGATTGCATGCTGCAGGAAGGGAATACTACATGCAGGAGGTGGGATATGAACAGAATTTTAGATGTTACCTTGCCCAGAGAGGAACTCTAGTGACACAACAATCACAGATGATCAGTGTAGTTGGTGGTTTGGATCTGTTCCTCTCAAGTGGGCTGATGGGTCTGGGCCAGTCAGTGAGTAAATCTGCTATCCAGTACAGGTGACACTTCATACAATACTTAATACTGAAAGCTGGCACAGGCTATAAACTGTAGTTATTATTGTTTTAAAGGATTTAATTCCCTTAGCCCTCATTTGCCTACTGTGTGACCTTGAACCAGTCACTTAACCAGATACTGCTTCCAGGTCACTCCTGAAAAGGGACTGTGTTTCTAGTGGGCCTACCTGGTTAACAAATGGGTATTATTATTATTATTATTATTATTATTATTATTATTATTATTATTGTTATTTTCATGAGACTAGCTCCTCCTGTATCACAGACACCACCATCTGTTTAAACTACAGCCTGGCCACTATATCCAATAATGTACGGCAACATTCTTACTGAGTAGTCAACTATATGCAGTAACATATGGGTACATTCTACTGAGAAGTTAACACCTTCCTCCTCTTGCTTTGAGAAACTCACTGGTCCATCAACCTCCCTGGCCATAGCATCAGCAGGGGAAGACTGTGGTCAAGGCTCTTGCTCAACTGCATTTTCCCCTAGACCTGCAGGGTGGAGACCTAATGGGAAGGGTACTATACTCCATTAACTGCAACTGTTATATATGACAGGGCAACATATGTGAATGACACCAACTCTGCCTGCTGCCAGACTTTCATAGTTGTATGGCAGCCCACATGGCATTCTGTTTTGCCCAAATTAATGGAGTGGCCAATGGCAGCAAAGCATGTATGGCCTATTCCCCCACAATATATGTCCCTTACTTCATTTACAAGTAGGTAATTGTCTATGCACCTGCAATATATGTCCCTTACACCATTTCCAAGTAGGTAGACAGGTTTGTGGACATGTTCTATAACTATTCAGATACACACAGATACATTAGGCTAGAACACAAAAAACTGCACTTCCTAGGACCTCTGCTCAGTACTTCACCATGAAAATTATTTATATATCACAGACAGACCTGTAGATATTTGAAATACATCTGTAGAAGACTGTGGGAACAGTGTAATGAGTACTAGAACTATCTAACTGAGCAACCGACTTTTGTTAGAAGAAGGGATACCAACTTGAAATAATTATTTGAAAGGATAGAGGTTGGGAACCTGTTTTGTGGTAATGGTAAACAGAGGACCTTCAAATGTGTGTCATGTAATCAGTGTAGTTACATGATGGAAAAGGATGAAGTCTATATTCCATCTAGGAAATTTAAGTTGAGATCATCTAGTTATTACAATTGTGGGTCCAAATGGGTGGTGTATATAGGGATTTGTGAGATATGTAGCAGTTTCTATATTGGACAAATGGAGAGACAACTCAGGAGAGTTTATGAACACATTTATGATAGGACTAGGGCCAAAGAATCTAATGCACTTTACAGACACTCTGTTGTTTGTAAAGGCATGAAAATTAAGTTTTTTTGTACTTGAGCAGGTAGCTGTTGATCCCTGAGGGGGTTGTTGGGAATCTAGACTGGAATACAGGGAGCTGTATTAGCAGCTCAAGCTGAACGCAGGGAAGACCCTGGGACTTGATCAAATAAGTATCAACAGTGTACTGAAACTTAGACCGGCCAAATTATAGTTTGCTATAAGACTTACCCCCATAAAGGACTGGCAATATTCTATTAAGGTGTCTCAGCTTATTTTTAAACATATGACACAATTTTTAACTTATATAATTTTTTACACAACACATTTATGAGAATATGAAGTCATTAAAACGTTATGTGTTTATGTAGCACTTTTAGTGAATGTATTACACATGAATACAGGCATTTTTATTTTTTATACACATTACATGCATTTTAACAGAAGGAATGGCAATATGTCTTTAAGGATTTATGGCCTTTGACTATTTTTGTTAATTGATCCTAGTATTTATATGAGGGTTGGACAAAGATGGAATTGTTCTGAAGAAGCCTGGCAGTGGTCTAGGTGAAAGCGCTTAACTTTGTATTGTTTTCTATCATTGTTTACTGGTGTTTTATTGGCTCTTACTTCTGTTATTAAATTATATTATTTACTAATCTACTGTCCTGCCTGACCTGGAGTTCCTGTCTACTTTTTTTCATGTAATGAGCACTACCTTCACCACACATATTATCCCTGATAATCTTTTGAAATATCCAAACCCATTAGAGAGAGTCCCAAAACTCGGAGATTGAATGCTAAAAAAAAAATGGAGTTACATATACTAAATCCAAGATGGAAACATTGGGAACCATAAAGGTCCTACCAAACACCCTGATATTGGGTGATTTCAATTACCCAAACATTAACTGGGAAAACTCCTCAAGTACTAACTCCCTTGCCCAACATTTCCTAGAATTTATAAACTCTAACACCCTGGATCAACTGGTCAACACCCCCACCAGAGGTGACAGCATATTGGACCTGGTCATCACCAACATGGGCAACCTGTGTTCCACACCGGAGGTCAACCCCTCACTTGTTAGATCTGACCATAAACTAATCACTCTGGATATCCACATTCCGCCCCCACCCCCGGTCAAAGAAACCACTGTGAAAAACGTTTCAAAAGCAAACTTCACTTTACTTAAGACCAAGGTGGAAAATTTCAAAGCCCCCATGCTAAAGGATAATGCTGTCCAAGCTGCAAAATCCTTTACAAATGCACTCTGTGGGCACGTACATGAATGCATGGATCGTGCCATCCCAAGCAAAACCAAGACTCACTCCTGCAAGAGAAGAAAACCAGTCTGGTGGACCCTTGCCATAAACAAGCTATACAATAGAATGAGAAAACTAGTACAGAAAAGAGTAAAATCCCAAGAAGGGAAGACATCCCTAATCAGCATCAGCAGGAAACTACGATCCCTCATAAAATAAACCAAGGCTAGCTTTGAAAGAAAAATTGCCAAGGACTCCAAAGATAACCACAAAGCATTCTTTAGTTATGTCAAGAATCTAAGTAGCAATTCTCAGATCTGCTCAGAGTTAGTGCAGAATGGCACAAAATACACTGAACCGACTGATATCGCCAACATCCTGGCAGACAGGTTCAGTGCAAACCTCATCCCTCTCTCACCACCAAAAGGGCCCATAAACATACCAGAAGAATGTAGTGACCCTGAAATCACAGACACTCAGGTTAAAACAGCCCTCTCCAAAGCCAAAAACACAGCTTATAATGGGACCAGATGGTGTCCCAGGCTGTGTCCTACACAAGCTCAAAGATGAACTAACCCCTCACCTAAACACACTGCTCAAACTCAGCCTCTCCACAGGCTATGTGCCACTGAGTGGCGCACAGCAATGGTTATTCTGCTCCACAAAGATGGAGTCAAAACAGACCCTGGGAACTATCGCCCTATAAGTCTGGCTAGCTTGGTCAGTAAGGCTATGGAGTGCATCATCATGGATCTCATTAACAGAGACATTGGGAACCTCCAAACACTGGACCCTACCCAGTTCAGCTTTGTTAAAGGCAGATCATGCCTCCTAAACCTGGTGGACTTTTTTGAGACAGCTACCAAGGCTATAGATGAGTGAAAGATGGTCCACACAGCCTACCTAGACCTTACAAAGGCCTTTGACACCATTCCCCATTCAGGTATTATAGACAAGCTCACCAGCCTGAACATAAACCCCTACATCATGAGATGGGTTGCCAACTGGCTCACGGGCAGAACCCACATGGTAAGAGTTGTGGGAGGTAGGTCTGACTCTAAACCAGTTACAAGTGGCGTTCCCAAGGGCTCAGTCCTAGGACCCCTCCTGTTTGGCTTATACTTCTCAGAGGTACAGGCTAGCGCAGGAGGGCTATGGCTGACCAAGTTTGAGATGACTGCAAACTAGGGGCTATAATTGACTCTCCGGCTGACATTGACATCCTCCAAAAGGGTCTCACTGAGACAGATACCTGGTGTTAAAACCATGGCCTCAAGCTAAATACCAAAAAAAGTGCATAGTCATCCCCTTTGGAAAAAACATAGCACCCACAAACCACCACATAGGTGGTAGCCCCCTAAATATGGAAGACGTAATAAGGGATCTGGGTCCCAAGTAGATAGTAACCTCTCCTTTGACAATCACATTGCCAAAGTGGTTAGAAAATCCTTCTATGTGGCCCACCTAATCACAAAAGGGTTTGCATCCAGATCAAAATAAGTAATTGTGCCCCTCTATGCATCACTCATCAGACCCATCATAGAACACAACGCCCCGTTTGGGATGTACCTTACAAGACACCTGCAATAGTTGAAAAGACCACAGAAGTACCTCACAAAGAGGATCACTGGCCTCAAATAGATGCCCTATGCAGCTTGACTGAAGAAACTCCAGCTGTACCTGGTTGCATACAGCCTACTCAGAGGTGATCTCTGCCTGACATACAAGGCCATGTCCAACCCAGAATTGATGGACATGCTCCACCTAAAGAAAACCATATCCCCTCAAGCCACACACTCTAGGGATCTAAACTTCACCACAACAATAAATAGTACGTGTTGGAGAGATAGATTCCTGTCCCAGAGACTTCCCATGCTCTGGAACAATATTCCAATCTACATTAGGCAGAGCTCCTCGCTAACCCTCTTCAAGAGAAACCTTGACAGGTGGATGGGAAACAGAAAGTATACCCCAGGGATCACTTCAATGGCTCTGCTGGACAGAGGCACAGGGAACCAATCTAAGGGGGCAGCGTAAGCCAACACATTCCAGCTAGGCTTATAAATGCCTTCGGGCAGATAGCCTAGTACCTACCTATGAGCCTATGAACCTATTTCCTAGACTGTTTCCTTTTCTGTAATCTAATGCCATCTCAGAATTGGTATATATAAGTCTGGAGGACTTGCCCCTGAAAAAAAAAGTTTAAAGGAGAAGATTGTTGTTTGAGATTCACTGTTCTCTTGTAGTTTTGGTCTTTTTTTTTTTGTTTTGTTTTTTTTTTTTTATTTTATTTTGGTATGCCAGCACTTGACATTTCAATAGACAGCCATGATTCCCTCAGCATAAGCCATCTGTAAATGTCAATGACAAAAAGATTAGTAAGTAACAGGAACAGAGGAGCAGTGTGGTAGTGTCTCAGGTCATTATAAATGTGCCTGCACTGCTCTCTTCTCACCAGAGACTGCAGACTGATGGAGAAGGAGGAATTTATGATGTCCCTGGGTGAGGATGCTGATCGTGTGATGATCCCTGGAGGTGTGGATGTAGGCAGCATCACAAGCCCACCTCATATGCACTGCACATACAGAACGTAGGCTGACCAGAGTGCCCCACTACTTATATGCAGCAGTTTCAGGAGTGCAGTAACTGTAGGATGGCAGGGGAGTTAGGTGCCTGAAATACATTGTTTCTTATTTTGTATGGCCATCCAAGTAGAACATATTATATGGCCATGCTTGTACCACATGTACTCATGTTAACATTTGTGTTTGCTGTGTTGTTTACTCACAAGCCAGACTAGTGAACTGCTGACATCTATATGGACTGAGGCAAGACAAGTAGCTAATGTTAGCAGCTGTACAGAAGCTAACATATGCTGATACACGTAAACCAGAGTCACAGTCACATGATAAAGTGTTCTTGTTCATTTACATCTTGTGTGGGCATACACTCTCTGTACAGGGTGAACATATGTCCACTCCTGCAGATGAAGCTATGACTGTATATTCTGAGAGATCGCTGTCCCAAGGTACTCCCATGGCTGCAAGACTCATTAGTTCTCCACGTGTGCCTGCCACAGCAGATAACCTAATTGTGTTAGATGTAAATAAATGCACAGAGGTGCCTGACACTGTCACAGATCATAAGAGACCCAAGAAATGTGGACAGTATTTAGGATCAATCAGCAGATATACAGGAATACCATACAGGCATAGTCTGATGCTGCACAGCCTAGCATTGAGCTCATTGGCATGTTATGAGGCATTGAGGAGGATGCTACATGACACTATTAGCTTAGTGAGGGGTATGCCCATGGCAATAGTCCAGAGATTGCATAATGATTAGTTTTGTCAGGTCTATAATGACACACATCACCTTACTTGCTACCTGTTTGTGCAGGATTGCAAAAGGTATCATCACTACCCATACTGGTGTTGTTGTCTGAGGCCAGTGTAGGGTGTGTACACAGGGTACCCTTGTAAGGGGGTTGGCAAAGGGTAAAGAGTCAGCACCTAAATTACATAGCGTATAGCACTCTGATATCCTTTACTGTGGGCAGCGATGGCACCCACCATTGACAGGACCTCTCTGCAGTGGGCTCTGTCTGAACAATGTCACACAATATCATGGTGTCCCTGTTACAGGAAAGCCTCAGTACTGTCATACAACACTGGACAAGTGGCACCAGATAGTGGTCACTTAGTAGTACCCCTTCACTGTCACAAGAGCATGTGATCCTTCACACAGACTATGTTATAACCACACAAGGACCTCCCTGTCCCTGCATCCTTTGACATGCTCCCTGTTCAATTAATTTTTACAGCCATTTGTCATTGTGTTTCTTTGTACCTGCAGACACACTGATGACTGTGATTCACAACCATTATCCTCTGTGGTACAGTTCTTGATGTTTGATGCATAATGTGTCCTGACTGTACCGTCCAGCTTAGGCAGTTTATTACACTGCATGCATCATGTTTGTTCTATGTAATACTGGACTGTCACTGTATGCTTATTAGGGCCCACAGTTCTAGACTAGATGTTGCCATGTATTGTGCCTATCACTGTCAAGGGGTGTTGTCCAGCAGCTATGTCCTCTTGTTCTGCTATATTCTCTTCAGCAGATGTTATCACTGAAGCTTGTGTGCTTGCAGTGCAAGGGCCAGGCCTAATGCAGCTGTAGTATGAGGCTGGCCTGCCTGTCTCCTTAGTATCATATTCTGTAGCAGCATGGTACAGGTCACAACCAGTTAGCATGCTCTGACAGTGGAGTGCTGCACTATCCCACTGACATACTGAGGCCCTGAAAGCCTGAGCTTAGCTGATCAAACACACAGTTAATGATGTTACGTATCCCTGCATAGGTCAGGTTGTATTGCAACACATGCAGAAGATATGTTTGTGTGGGGGTTAGTACATCCGTATATACCCTGTATATTATGTTATCAGTTACTTATTTTGGGGAATTCGCTATCAATTTCCTCATTGAACACCCCTATCATGTAGCAGCTTTTTTCAATAAGCAAGATGTAATGCATTTTTATCTAACTTTTTTCAAAACTCTTTTCAGATTTCAAGCAAGGAAAATAATATGCTTAGGGAACAAATGAGAAAAGAAATGGTTCCATCACTTATTCCTTTATATGAAATAAAATGTCAAAGAGGTGAATTACCTCACATGGCAGTACATACAACATAGAGTATTTAAGGTACTGCCAGAGCAATGCATGGTAACATGAACCAATGACCAGGTCAGTTTGTGACCTTTAACCCAGCCTGGTTTACTGGACTCACTAATAAGTTGTGCGGGTGTCTCTGTCTATAATGACAGATAGCCAAAACCTGATTATTTCATTGACAAACATTTTGAATAATGGGCTTATATTATTAGTTTTCTGTAACAAAAACAAATCAGCTAATTTTTTCATCACTTAGGCACACAGCTAAACATTGTAACTGTTCAGTAATTTTTAATTTGCCCTAATTTCATAAGAAAGAGATGAATTAAAGCCACTGACTTAGATTTAATGGCTGGACATGACTTCGTTGCACAGTAAGCCAAAAAAAAAAAAAATTCAGATTTATGGTTTCCCATAAGACTGGCACTAACAACACTACTTTAGGAGTAAGATCAAAGGTAGTGTTAAATGGAAAATTCATTTGATTTGTATCCTGATAAAGTTTTTTTATATAGCACTGCCAATCAGTGGTCATCCTTCACACTGATTATAGAGAATTATGGGTACAACTTTTGAGATTGCAGGTACAGGCACTGATTACAAGACCCTCCTATTCAGAACTATTCAATCTAGGGTGTCAACAGTCAGTGAAGCAATGGGTTGTTTTACTTGTGCAATCAAAATAAGTAAATTAGTGGTCTTAACAAAGACTAAGATCCTCAAATTTATTATTGTCAATACCCATTAAATAGTGTTCCAAAAAAGGAAAGGGTATCAGTAAGAGGATACAGTCAGAAAGAAGAATATGACCACTTCAGGGGTAAGGTAAGGAAATACTGCATCACAGAAAGGAGGGTAGATTCATAGTACATTTGTAGTCCAGGTCTAAATGCAGAGGGATTTCATGAATGTTTGCAAAAAAGTACAGTGCAATTTGAGATGAATGAATTAGGCTGCAAGTTAATTAAAATTGCTTGTCTAATACGTAAGAAAACTAGAAAAGTATTTAGAACTAGCCTGTATTTGCTGTCAGAATCAGACAATGCTCAGACGCATAATATCCAAATGAATATGAAATTTGCCTTGCAAAACACAGATGGAAAATACATACTAAAAATATACTCATTTCTAAAATTCCTGTTTGCAGATTTGCTTCTCAGTATCCCCTGGGAACTAAGAATCAGAGAAGCATCCTTTGGGAACCCTCATCTATACCACAATAAATTTATCTTCAGGACATAACAGAAAATAGATTTTTTTTATTAGCTAGATGATTTTGTCTAACTGAAAAAGTGCTTTCCTTAAAGTGCATTTATGTAGTTGGCTGGCAGGTGGTGCAGAGAGTTAAGGCTATGCGATGTAGTGCCTGTGGTACAAGGTTTGATTTCCTCAACTCATATTTGCTTACTTTGTGACATTTAACAAGTCACTCAACCAGATGTTGCTACCAGGTCACCCCTGAAATGGCCTGTGTGTCCAGTGGGCCTACCAAGTTAATAAATGGGTATTATTATTATTAATTTCTAATGCAACTGCACATAAAAATCTCTTGGAGTTAGTCATAACCTCCTTAACATATACAATTTCAACTTATGCTATTTTAATGCAAAAAGTGTTATTTTTGCATTTTGTTTTGTTGATAAGCACATACACTGACAAACTTATTAGAACTAAAAAATCCTTAGCAAAATATCATGAAAGGAAACAAAACAAAAGTAATTCGGACAGCTCTAGCCAGGTCTGGTATCTCACTGTGACCCAGAGGCTGACAGGATTAAAGAGAAACAGAGTACAATGGATTAGTCCAGATAAAATAATATTAGCTGGCAGATCTGGAAGACTCTCTCTCTCTGATGCCCTCCCCATGGGAGGAATATAGTTCCCTTGATGAAGTTTCAAGATGTTTATTCAGATAATTAGGTAGATGAATGAGTGTTCTTGTTCTACCATGAAAAGCTGAGCCCTCAATGCATCACAACTTAAATTAATGTATATTTCCATGCTAAGTGCAACAACAGCCAAAACTTACTTCCTAGAAAGACAAGTTGTAAATTAGGTCTTACAGGTAGAATATCTTACAATAAAAATTAACACTCAGAATAATATATCTGTGAAGCCATAATGTACCACAATGTATGTAAGAAGCTGATCTTATGAAGGAATCTGTTCCTGCTTACCTGTAATACCTTGCTTGTATACGTAAATCATTACCCAATTGTTTCTAAGGTTGTGACACGTTGAAAAAATCTCTGCAGCACTATAATGTCTGGTAAAAAAATAAGACATTTGTTTTGAATAAATGATGGTAACAGATATGAGAAGAAACTGATGCCAGCTCTCATCAGGATTTGGACAGAAGAGGATCTTGGTAAGGGTATTAGTAATATTTCCAACTCTGCAGTACTACAGCTGCAACTGACAAAGATTTAGTGGTCACCTCACTGACTTATAAATGGCCTAGCAAAGCACCCAAAGACATAAGACAGTGTCCCTTACAGCAATGCAGTGAGAGTGGCACAACAGGTAATACATTTGTTTTTCTATCGAATCCTGGCTAAATGATGCTCAGCTTCTACTTAATCCAAAAAAAAAAATCAAAACTCTTAATATTTTCATCCAGACCTCTTACTCAAGACTTTAAGATTTTCTCACAAAACAATATCAAAATTGAACTAGTAAAATCTTCAAAACTTCTGTGTATCACAATTGATGACAAACTCTCCTTTGAAAATCATATTCATAAAACAATTAAAAAGACCCATTTTAAACTTGGTAAGCTCTATAGACATAGACTTTATATGGATATGCCCACCAAGTTAATCCTGGCCAACAGTCCACTCCTCCCTGCTCTTCTCTGTGGTAGCCCCATTTTCACTAACCTACACACAACTCTCAAATTACAGTTGTGCTACTCCAAAATAGCAAAATTTGTCACCAACATACCAACACGGGCCCATCATTGCCAAGCCTTAAAATGTTAAACTGGCTTGACTTCTCCCAGTATCTACAATACTCCCAACTAACACTCACCCACAAACTACTATATAACCCTAATTACTGCCCCTCTCTTCAGACCATGCTACAAACATACATCCCAACCTGAAATCTTAGGTCTTCAAGTAAACAGCTCCTACGCATATCAAAACTCAACAAACATGCAGGACAAAGCCTTTATTCGTTCACCATTGCCAAACTTTGGAATGCTCTGCCCTCCTCTGTTACTCAGATAGACCCCATAAAAGCATTCAAAATCACACTTAAGTCCCATTACCTCAGTAATCAAATGTGTTCCTGCAACCACTGGCTTAAGCCACCATAAATAGATTACTGTCACTAGTCACTACCAGCTAGTAATCCTTAACTTTCATTCACCTATTTTACTGTCCCTATGTTTTTGTTTTAGCTCTATATTTATCCTACTATGGGCTATTTGGACCACATTAGCAGCTTTATATAGTGATGTTAATTTTATAATTGTTTAACTGTATGACTTAAAAAAACACACTGGATATAAATGCTGTTGAATTAAATGCTTTGATGTGTTTATAAATGCTTGTCATGCTAATATTGTAACTACCTTTATACTCTGTAAATACTTGTTGATATGATGTTATACTATATTATTTCTTTGTAATTGTACTTGGAGCTTTTCTCCCTGGGCCTCCACTAAATATGGGTCTCTGAACCAGATGACTTTCTTGGTTACCAAATGTCAATAAATAAATAAATAAAAATAAATTTTGGTGCAGAAGAATGTGGGTGCTATTCCCACACTGGGTAGATGGATTGCTGATGCTGCAATGCAGTATAAGGGGATGTTGTACTCCTGAGTGTGTCATCCGTTGGATGAGATGTAAAACTGACATCCCATCTGTTTGAGTTGGAGGTAGCTCAGGTGGATGTAAAAGATTTCACAGCACCTATTAAAAAGAGTAGGGGAAGTTCCCTGATTCCCAGCCAAACTTCTCCTAGTAGTATAAATATTCGTAGAAGTATAAATGCCACCTCAGGTCTCACCTAATTAGACACCACTAGCCTAGTAGACTAAGCTGGTCAACAAAGGATAAATCAATAAAACAAAAGCACTGAAAACTGTGATTGACTCAGAAGACCTGTATATGCATGAATACAATAAGAATGCATGTTGGGATTGTCATCAGTTCCACTAATGAGGAAATGCAGAAGACTGAACAATGTGCCTATCAATATGATACACTTGTGAAAGCATTCAGACTGCTACAACTAAATGGCTTAATGTTGCCAGTTTTTTCAAAAATAACCAAAGCAAGAGGAGATACATTTCTGCAACAGTTTTCGATCGACTAGCTTAACTGCATCCTTATTTAATTATTATTTATTTCGCTGTGTTGACTGTGAAAGTCCGACTGAGCAAAGCCCATTTTTAGCAGAGGTCAGGGGTGAAAAGTTCCAGTAGATGCACTTAGGATACTCATGACAAAACAAATTTTTTTTCACAAAGCTACATTAAATAGATAGTTCTTAAGATATCTAGATATAAACAAGTAACTGTTCTGCATTGACACTATGCAAAGATAGAAAAGTTATTTCTTCTGTGATGAAATGCTCCACGATATTAAATCCCAAGTATAAAACATTTAGAATGCAAACACTTTATGTGCAATATATGTGACAAGCAGGACATTAGGTAAGGAGAGTGACAGTATAGATATTAGGAATAAATAAAATTGAGGTAAGGAGTGTCAAACATTAGTCATTAGGTAGATAGCCAAAGGTAGAAGAGGGAGAGAAGCATTGTACAGCTGATGAGTCAAAGATACCGTGGATTGTTTGGTCAGGAGGGTAACAAAAATGCAAAACATGGTTATTATGTATCATCTGGAGTTGCAGGGAGTAACTCTAAGTGATACGTTGGAGTAAGTAGTTTTGACACAAGGTGATTAATAGTTTTCAGTACAGGGAATATTTGTCTCTCTCTTGCTGCAGGTAAGTCACTGCAGTTCCAATGTCTTTGGTATGAAAAACGGCACTACCAAACTAGCCTGTAGTTTTAGGGAGTTGATGAAATGCAGTTAAGGCAGCACTGACACTAGTGGCCCCTTAGATATATTGACGTGCCACACTAAAATAACTAAAAAGAAAGGCACAGCCAAAGGTTGCTTCTAGGACTGGCAAAGATAGTGACAGAAGCTAAACCCAGGGAGTAGGATAGATTGGGAGTACATGTTAAGGGTTTAGGCCATGATCAGGAGAAGGATTTAGGTTTAGTGAGGGAGGCGATTTAATTTTAGGGACAGTTAAGAGTTAGGGGGCAATCAGGGACTTTAGATCAGAAAGGATGTTTTAGGTTTAGGAGTCGTGGAGTTTAGAGTTAGGGAGTAAATGGTTGCTTTAGGTTATTGGAGTGAGAAGGGAGTTTTAATTTTTGGGAGTATAAGGGGAGTTTTAGGGTTAGGGCGTGATCGGAAGTTTTAGGTTTAGGAAGCAGGAGGGAACATTAGGATTAGGAAACAGGAGTGGAGTTGTAGGATTAAGAAGTATTTGGGGACTTTAGGCTTAGGGTTGGGGGTGGTATGGTTAGCTTTATGGACTGGGATGAGAGTTTTAGTGTTAGAGTTAGGGCTGTGGGAGGGCTATTTTATTCATTAGGGTCAGGTGGTGGAAGGGCTAAGTAATTCCCTAGGATCAGGCTGGATGGAGTTAGGGCACTTGCCAGTTCAAACAAGTGGCAGAGAGCAAGTATGTTGCAAGGTAATAGCATGCAAGCACTTGTAATAGACCCTAAAATTCATATCTACTTAAGAGCACTATGTGTATCATATTAAATTATAAAATACTACATCTAGCAATATTGGGCAAATTATACATTACCAGTCATTGTTTCCTTACAAACTTAATTATTTATTTCAGTTTGGTAACTGAGGAAGAGGACCAGTCACCAGACCATTTTCAGCCAATACTCAAGCCCAGAAAGGTAACACAACAAACAGTGAATATTTACAACACATATGTAATCATCATGTACAGTGAACAGTGTGCATAAGTTTCACACTGTCATGACAATCAAGAATTTTTCTGGAAAGCTAGCCACTGAAAATAATGTTCACAAAGACAGATTAGTACATTTGATGGAACCATGTCTTCACTATTATCACCTGACTATTGTTCTCCTATCTTTGATGGCAGATGATTCTAGAAGCAAGGGCTAAGTTTAGAAAAAGTACTCTGCCCCTTAGCAGTACTAAATCAGGATCTGAAAAAGACTAATATAGCCTTCAGATTGCCCCTAAGTGGGTAGTTTCATTGTCTGACATGATGTTTGGATAATAAAGAAGGGCAATGACTCTGTCTGAGGACTTTCAGTAGACGTGTATCTCTGTAATTCATAGGTAGCCAGTTGAAGATAGCTAGAAGGTCACAATGATGTGTATGTGAATCTGTTAGCAAAACTTGCATATTTTGTTTTCTGCAATCTGCAGTTCATAAGAATTAGAGTTGTAATGAATAGTGAGAAGTGGGGAACCATATTCTATTTTGGGAATGACTACATTTATAGATAAGGTGTGACAAAAAACAGGAGAGAGAAAATTGGCAATTGTGTAACACAGTTTAAGTCATCCTAGGGTTTTACTTACTACCACGTCTGTGTGTTGGCCAAATGACAAGAAGGGTGAAGAGTTAAGCCAAAGTATCTTTGCTCAGATACATTTGGAATGACATTGCCCTTATTATCTACGAATACTAGTCAAGGATGTTCATGTAACCTCTGCCTAGTGGCAATGACTATACTGTTTGATTTGGTTGAACTGATCAGAAGTCTGTTAGTGTGGCTCCAGTTACAGAAAGCAATAAAGCTAGTTTTCAGTTTTTGTTGTAAATCAGAACTATTTCTACTGCATTCAAACAAAAGGTCATCTGCATACATGATCATTTTGAGGTTGGGAAGATAATTTGTTAAGTCATTTATAAAGAGTGAAAACAGCTGAGGACCAGGGACAGAGCCTTGTGGAGCATCATAATTCAATGTGCCAGGTTAAATGGTGAAGAGTTGGTACACAGCGTACTTGAAAGGTGATGTTTTCAAGGCAGCTTTTAAACTAAAGTGTTGTTACCAAAGTGAAGTTTCATCAGTTTATGAAGTAGCAAAAGGTGGTTATCTTAGCTTGTCTTTCTTTTTAATTTTATTAAATACACATATTTTCCAGACATCAAGTACTTTTCAAGGTACTAAAATATATTACAAAAAGCAAGTCTGTAGATGTAAGATTTGTTAGCTACTTACACGTACTTTCTGTGCCTGGGACTTACTTCATACCCGAGGGAGCATTTTATACATGAAAGCACTTTTTTTTTACTTTTTTATTAAATTTATAGCTGTGCAGTTTTTGTTTTTTATTTCGTTTATTGAAATTAAACAAAAAAAGCTGAGGCTGCATATAACAATATATATACTTCCTATCTACAGATTGCACAATATCTGAAATGTGTATAAAGGGGAATACTCAGATTGTATAATATGTGTAATGCTACATTTCCAACAGTAGGTGGTAGACAAACATTGTAAGAAATAATGGTATAATTTAGCTCTCTCTGTTAGCTCGATCTTTCCTGATTCTGTCTTCACGTTGTGCATAATTGAACCTTTTATGTGATCTTTTATTACTTCATAGAAAGGTGTTTCCACTTGCTCTATGTGCTGCAGTGTTGCTATGGATATTGTTTTCTGTACTGTCCTAGTATTGCACATGGGTAACAATGCCAAGCCCCCAACAAACTATTTGCTTGCTGGGATTGCCTACCATACTAAGATGGTAAATATCCTAGAAATCTGAAGTGCATTTAGGCAGTAACTTCCCCTTTTTTTAGCTCTTATTCCCTCGGTCATGGGCTTTGCAATAACATAATTAAACAGTAGTAATAGAGAATTCCCCTATGTTTATAGATGGGACAGATCTGCTTATCTATGCAAGATGTGGTATGGGATGCACCACCCATAACTGGGGGGGAGGGTGTATGCTGGATATCAGGAATATTGGCATATGGTACTAGCTATAGTACAATAATACTTTCATGTATTTATGAAGGTAAAAACATTTGCCACTGAATTACTGTGCTACATGAATGTTATCTCGTAGTAGTTGACTTTATTTCTTCTGTGCTCTAGTAGCAATGTGAGCAAGGATCTTCCAAGATTTTAGTTCCACAGCAACTTCTTCTAAGTCCTTAAGAGCATATTTCACTGTCTTACATCATAGATTAGTACATGTCTGACCACATTTTCTCAAGGTATGCATCACCTCAACTATTGCAAGTGCTGATGGCCCAAGTGCCTCATTATGGCTTATAGATTTTTTGGTGTTCGCACCTCTCAGGAACCTTGATGGGTAAAGTTTTCACACACACAGAAACACACATAAATGTGCACACATATACACACATGCACACACACACACACACACACACACACACACACACACACACACACACACACACACACACACACACTAATGCACACACACCTATATGTTTTTGCATTCATGGTTTTCTTCTCATAATACAAGTATCCCTCAATCAATAATCTATTCTATCTTTTGTGAAGGACTGCACTAGTACATCTGGCTTACTTTTTTTGGGGGGATATGAAGTTGTTAGTAGACGTTTCTTCATTTGGGTTTGAGTGCTCCATTGTGCTTCTGATGATGTACTTTTGAATGGCCATTATGTACTATACTTAATAGAATGATTTTAAATATGCAACTATTTCTTGCATGTTTGTCATTTCCTCACTTGCATTTTATTCAGTAACATTTACCTTTGTGAAATGTAGGCGGCCATACTTATATTATGCCATTTGTTTTACCCATGTAAATTATGAGATACATATAACTTCCCATTCTTCTGAACTCTCACATCGTTTTGCTTTTGGTGTTTTATGATTAACATATCAGGCATCAGTTTCCTGATTCTCACCAATGTGCTAGGGAGTGAAGAGTCTCATATTGAGGGAACGTGTGCTCTCTTACACAGAAAGCCTTCAGCTGAAAAGTAAAATGATATCAATGTAGTGTCCATATCAAGCCATTTTAAGATAGGACAAATTATGAAATGAAAAGAACACTGCAGTACGATACAGGCACAAACTTGAAACAAAAATAGTAAAAGCACCATATGTAAGCTGGAAAATCATGGACTGCCACAGGAATAAATCCAAAATCTTTATTGTTACAATAAAGATTTTGGACTTATTCCTGTGGCAGTCCATGATTTTACAGCTTACATATGGTGCTTTTCCTATTTTTGTTACAAATTATGAAATAGTATAAACCACCTAGACTAATGAAGATATTAATACTACAGAAGAAAAAGATACAAAACATTTTTTCATATTAATATAATGGGTAATAAGATGTAAGAGCCAGAGAGACAAACTCCTAAAGAACAAATCATGAGATTTTACACAACTCCAACGTGATGTGCACTGTGGAAGCGAAATAGCATAATGCCATGCAAAAAGGAATAGCTAAGCCATGCCTTGCTTATATATGACAATATATAGAACATCTTTTAACAGAAGGAAACAATGCCCTGGGATGAAGAAAAGTTGTGTTTTGGATGTGGATGTCACCCCCCCCCCCACAAGAAAAATGGGATTGTCAGAAAGATGAAGAAAGTAGACAGGAATATAAGGAGATGAGGTGCATGGCAAAGAGATAAGTGGCAAAGGCTAAGGATAAGGCGTATGAAGAGTTGTATGAAAGGTTGGACACTAAGGAGGGAGAAAAGGACCTGTACTGATTGGCTAGACAGAGGGACCGAGCTAGTAAAGATGTGCAGCAGGTAAGGGTGATAAAGGATAATGAGGGAAACGTACTGACAAGCGAGGAGAGTATATTGAGCAGATGGAAAGAGTACTATGAGAGGCTGATGATTGAAGAGAATGAGAGAGAGAGAGAGAAGGTTGGATGATGTGGGGATAGTGAATCATGAAGTGCAGTGGATTAGCAAGGAGGAAGTAATGATAGCTATGAAGAGGATGAAGAATGGAAAGGCTGTTGGTCCAGATGACATACCTGTGGAAGCTTGGAGGTGTTTAGGAGAAATGGCAGTGGAGTTTTTAACTAGATTGTTTAATGAAATCTTGGAAAGTGACAGGATGCCTGAGGAATGGAGAAAAAGTGTTTTGGTATAGATTTTTAAGAATAAGAGTGATGTGCAGAGCTGTAGTAACTACAGAGGGATTAAACTTGAGCTGTCACAGCATGAAGTTATGGGAAAGAGTAGTAGAAGCTAGGTTAAGAAGGGAGGTGAAGATTAGTGATCAGTAGTATGGTTTCATGCCAGGAAAGAGCACTACAGATGCAATGTTTGCTCTGAGAGTGTTGATGGAGAAGTACAGAGAAGGTCAGAAGGAGTTGCATTGTGTCTTTATGGATTTAGAGAAAGCATATGACAGGGTGCCTAGAGAGGAGTTGTGGTATTGTATGAGGAAGTCAGGAGTGTCAGAGAAGTATCTAAGAGTGGTACAGGATATGTATGAGAGTAGTGTGACAGCAGTGAGGTCTGCGGTGGGAGTGACGGATGCGTTTAAGGTGGAGGTGGGATTACATCAAGGATCAGCTCTGAGCCCTTTCTTATTTGCAATGGTGATGGACAGGTTGATAGATGAGATCAGACAGGAGTCCCCGTGGACTATGATGTTTGCAGATGACATTGTGATCTGTAGTGAGAGTAGGGAACAGGTGGAGGAGACCCTGGAGATGTGGAGATATGCTCTAGAGAGAAGTGGAATGAAGGTCAGCAGGATTAAGGCAGAATATATGTGTGTGAATGAGAGGGAGGATAGAGGAATGGTGAGGAATCAGGGAGTAGAGGTGGCAAAGGTGGATGAGTTTAAATACTTGAAATCAGCAGTTCAGACTAATGGTGAGTGTGGAAGAGAAGTGAAGAAGAGAGTACAGGCAGGATGGATTGGGTGGAGAAGAGTGTCAGGAGTGATTTGTGATAGACGGGTACCAATAAGAGTGAAAGGGAAAGTCTACAAGAGGGTAGTGAGACCAGCTATGTTATATGGGTTGGAGACAGTGGCACTGACAAAAAGGCAGGAGTCAGAGCTGGACGTGGCAGAGTTAAAGATGTTAAGATTTGCACTGGGTGTGACGAGGGTGGACAGGATTAGGAATAAGTATATTAGAGGGTCAGCCCAGGTTGGAAGGTTTGGAGACAAAGCCAGAGAGACAAGATTACATTGGTTTGGACATGTGCTGAGGAGGGATGCTGAGTATATTGGGAAAAAGATGCTAAGGATGAAGCTACCAGGTAACAGGAAAAGAGGAAGGCCTAAGACAAGGTTTATGGATGTAGTGAGAGAGGACATGCAGGTGGTTGGTGTGACAGAGCAAGATGCAGAGGACAGGAAGAAATGGAAACAGATGATCCGCTGTGGCGACCCCTAACGGGTACAGCCAAAAGAAGAAGAAGAAGAAGACTGATGTTTTTCAGCAATCCAGTTCAGGAAATAATAATTTATGAGGCAAGTAAAGATTGTGAATTAGCTACAAATAGAGAATTATATAAATCTATAAAAGTCAAGCAGCAATCACAGGAAAGCATACACAGCCTCTGCCCCAAACTAATTCTCCACTCTTCTCTCTGGTACAATACAAAAGCTTGGGATGCATTACTGAAAGTTTACTAAATGACATAAGGTTAAGGCATCATTAAGGACAGAAGATGAAAATCATGTTCTTACTAATAACGCTGCAGCAGAAATAACATAATTTATATTTATTATTAAGGAGGAAATGTGAAATGGCATAATGTTAAACTGCATTTTGATGAAACAGATGCCAGCATCTTGCACTTCCCTTCTGGCACACCATATAGGCAGTAGATGGGAGATACAACGTAGGTACGATAGATCTGATGGCAGTTATATATCTGTTTCAGAAAAAGGTGACAAGAGTGGTTGTAGTTCTAGTGATATGTCTGCAGACAGTAAGTGGACAGGGATAGGCTTCTATTACACTAACAAGAAATTAACTGTTCTTCTTTCTTTACATGCCAGTTTGCCAACAGACAATGAGAATCTGCCCACTTGACAACAGCAAAAAATCACTTTTGACTTTTACATACACTGTGATGTGCAGCTCAGCAAATCAGTGGGACACTAGCTATCTCATGCTGTCTGTCTGGGAATGTTTATGTAATTATGTAAATATCTTCTGAAAAAGTACCACACTCTCTGTCTTTGTCTGTCCCTCATGGCACAAATTGCTTTTCACTTCCCTCATGATGACACTCATTTACAAGTAAACTACCCATGTTTCTACAGTATTTTATATTCATCTGTGAGTTCACTAAATGCCACAAAACCATCTGCGCTAACAGTTAAATTCTGTGAAATCGTTGAGCACCAGTGAACTGGCACATGCTTGTAGGTTTATAATTCTGACTTCAAATTCAAGATAATTTTAGTAAATGAAATGTTGTAATGCTATTAAAAAATCTGGGATTAACTATTTTTCTAATTCAAAATCTAGTTCTCTCAAGCTTATATGACATCATGCATGACATCCTTACTTTTGCAAGTCACCCTGTATTAGGCTTCTAAAAAACTTTATTTTTCAATGTCCGTGCACTATAATGACAGTTCAGAAAAGAAGCCATTAGCACTGGAATAAACAAAAAATAACTAAAACATTGCAGTAATTCTTTAATTTATCGAGGGCCTAGGCGAATGCTACATTGCTTATTCAGGCCTCAGTATATACCTTAGCTTCCTCGTGAGCAAAGGTTTTAAAGCAACATACATGGTGAAATACATACCTTTTTGAATCACAGCCATAGCAGACAATGTTTTACCACCTACACAAAAACCCTTGTATTTCCCTGACTTCAAAAGGTTAAACTTAAACCAGAGGTATAACTAAATCAATACAACATGCTGCCTCTTGCCTTGTAGTAACTTTTTCTCTGTAGTTTGTAGGTAAGTGTTTACAACAGCATCAATACATAATCAACATATCAGGTAAAATGCATACAGCATAGGTAATCATTCATGAGCCTGTTCACCTCTCTGGTATACACTTTATTTATGGATTTATTTATTAATGTGTGAAATGGGTCAGTAGGTTGTTTCTTGTACACCCCTTTCCAACCCTAATCTAGCAGATTGCAGCAAAAACAGGTAATTAAAAAAGTGATTTCAAGATTAAAGTGTGACAAACGTTCATAGTGCAGGTATACAAATAATGGGTTGAATATAATGAATAGGAGCAAGCAATGCAAGCAAGCATAGTTTATACTAAGTCACTATGTAAGGAAATGACTGTGTCAAAGTGTTCCTGTCTGAGAAAGCCAGTAGCCACTGCGAAATGAATTAGAAAGTCTGGGGTTAAGAAAGGGCTGAGGCAAAAGCTGTGGCTGAAACCTACGCACAGTTATATCTAATCACAAAATAACTCCCTATAATAACAGAAGCACTGAGATCACTTAAAAGGTTAAGTGAGCAGAGGATGAAGAGAGATATAGGTTCATAGGTTCATAGGTTCATACTAGGCTATCTGCCCAAGGGCATTTATAAGCCTAGCCCATAGTTATGTAGTTTGAATAAAACTATGCCTATCATTTTGCTGTGCCTCTGTCAAGCAGTGACGCTGAAGTAATCCTATATCTGCAATCTCCCATCCATTGGTCAAGATTCCTCTTGAACAAGACCAGAGGTGCTCTCTGCCTCCATGTACCGGGATTTTGTCCACAGCCATAGGAGTCTCTGGGTGATGAATCTGTCCCTCTCTATTTATAACCGTGTCAAGGTTTAAGTCTCGGATCTAGATTTTTGAGGTGAAGCATATTCATCAAATCTGCCTTATATGTCAGGCACAGGTCACCTCTGAGCAAGCGGTATGAGACTGAATAGAGCTGGAGTTCTTTCAGTCGGGCAGCATAAGACATATTTTTGAGACCCTTTATCCTTTTGGTGAGGAACTTTTGGGGCCTTTCAAGCTGCAGCAGGTGTCTGGTCAGATACATTCGAGGCGGGCATTGTACTCAATCATAGGTCTAATAAGTGATGAGTACAGGGGACGATGACCTCCCTTGATCTAGATGTGAATCCCTTCATGATCAGGTGGGTGATATAGAAGGTTTTCCTAACTACTTTAGCAACATGAGTGTCAAGGCTACTGTCAACCTGGTCCCCCAGATCTCTGATGACGTTTTCTGTGCTCAGTGGATTGCCACCTATATGGTAGCTAGGGTAGCCTTGTTTTCCCAAAGGGTATGACTATGCATTTTTGGCGTTTAACTTCAGGCCATGGCTCTGGCACCAGTTATCCATTTCTGTGAGGCCCTTCTGGAGGATATCTGTGTCAGATGTGTTTAGTTTGCAGTCATCTGCAAACTTTGTCAGCCATAACCCTCCTGTGTTTGCTTGTACTTCAGAAAAGTAGATGCGACAAGAGTGGACCCCAGGACTGAGCCCTGTGGGACACCACTTGTGACAGGCTTTGAGTCTGACATGGCTCCAGCAACTCTGACCCTGTGGGTTCTGTCACTTAGCCAGTTTGCAACCCATCTTGTGATGTATGGGTTTACATTCAAGCTGATGAGTTTTGATGATACCTGAGTGGGGTATTGTGTGGGGGCTTTGCCAGGTCGAGGTAGGCTGTATGGACTGCCTTTCCTCATCAATGGCCTTGGTGACTGTCTCGAAAAAGTCAACCAAGTTTAAGAGGCAGGATCTGCCTTTGACAAAGCCAAACTGAGTTGGATCCAAAGTCTGCAAGTTCCCTATGTCTTTATTTATGAGTTCCATTATGATCCTCTCCATGGCTTTGCAGATAAGGCTTGTCAAGCTAATGGGCGGTAATTTCCAGGGTCTGTGGAGGCACACTTATGAAGTGGGACCACAATCCTGAGGTGAGGCTAAGATTAAACAGCTGTCCTAACTGTGGGTTTAATTCCTCATTGAGTTCATGAAGCACACAGCCGGGGACACCATCCGGTCCCATGGATGCTGTGTTTTAGGGCAGTTCTCACAGATGTTTGGGGGCTACAATCCTCTGGAATAGATATCTCTCCTTTGGGGAGAAGTTTGCACTGAACCTGTCAGCCAGTATGTTGGCAATGTGTGTAGGTTCAGTAATTTTCACATCATTTTGAACTAATTCTGAGCATATCTGGGAGTTTCCTCCTAGGTTTCTAACATAGCTAAAGAAGGCCTTATGATTCTCTTTAGAGTCATTTTCTCTCAAAATTTGCCTTGGATGATTTTATGAGAGCTCTTAGTTTTTACTTATAATGATCAAAGGTGTCTTACCTTTCAAGGATTTTGCTCTATCTTGTAGTAGCTTCCTCCTTTTGTTGTAGAGCTTGTTTATGGCTGGGGTCCACCAGACTGGACGCTTGCCTTTGGTACAGAGAGTCTTAGTTTTGTTTGGGATTGCCTGATCCATGCAGTCCTGTAGGTGCTGGTAGAAGGCATTTGTAAGTGATTCAGCGGTTTGAGTAATGTTTACCACTGGCTCAGGGGCTTAAAGGAGACCACACTAGTTTTTAGAAGTGTGAAATCGGTTTTTGAGAATTTTTCCACTGTGGTTTTTTTTGTTCCGGGTGGGGGGGGTATGAGGACCTCCAGCGAGATTAGTTTATGATCTGATCTCACCAGTGAGGGTATACTTCGGTGTTGAACATTTTGATCCCATGTTCGTGATGATGAGATCAAGTATGTTTTCTCCTCTTGTGGGGATGGTGACTAGTTGTTCCATGGCATTTGAGTTTATGAACTCCAGGAATCTTTGGGTTAGAGTGTTCGGGCTTGAGTAGTGTTCCCAGTCTATGTTAGGGTAGTTAAAGTCACCTAGTATGATGGTGTTTGGAGATACATTTATGCCCTGCAATGTTTTCAGGAAGGCCATGTGAGGTTCCTGAGTTTGAGAGGGTGGCCTGTAACATGCTACAAATTGCAGAGCAGTCTTGCCTATGGTTAATTGCACCTGGATGGTCTCCGATGCATCATAACCTTGATGTGAGGGTGTCCTTTATGAATATGGACACCGTTGTCCGGATTTTGGGTTAGTGCTGGGGTGCTCTCAGGAGCCTTGAACCAGGTTTCTGTCACAGCACAGACATCGATGTTCTCCATATTGAGGTGCATCTTGAGATTGAGACTTCTGGCATTGAGCAGCATTACCCTTAGTTTTTTCCTTTTGGTGTTCTAGGGTGGTAGGTTTAGAATTTGAGCCTGCTAAAAAGGCACTATGGGGGGTGGCAGAGCTTGCCAATATCCGGAAGCCCAGGGTGACAGGTGCGCAGCGTGGCTTGTCCAGCATGTCATCCCAGGCAGACAGACATTGATCCCCTTTGAATGACACCAGAATTTAAGCCAATTATTAAAGCTGATCATCTTATCACTGTATTGTGGCATCATTCTAGGTGAAGGTAGGATACTGCTCAAGGTCAGGGTCATACCTGCCTGGGCTACATAATCAGAGAGCTCCTCGATGTCCCTTTTCATGTAGTCGACACCACTGTTGAGAGACCTGAGTGCTTGTGTTATGTGGCGGATTCAGCTAGCGCCACAGGCACAGCTGTGACCTTCTCTTTACTCAGTCTGGTGAGTGTGTCTGACTATGGAATCACCAATGACAAGTGTGTCTGGCATTTTGTTTGGCCTTAAGGGCTGTGACTGTTTGACACTCTGACTGTGTGGTTATGTGTTGCATGTGTTGGGTCGTGAGGTGGTAGTTGTTTGGGTGTCTGCTTTGGTGGCCTCTGCTGTTTTGGTAAATTTTGATCAGAGCCTCGTATGTCTTTGTGTGAGTATGTGTATGATTTGAAGTTGTGATGGTACCATGTGTGACTGGGTATGTATTGTGTGTGGTTACCTTCTCCTCCTGTCTGGTCTTGCCAGTCCTATGTTGAGAGAGCTCAGCCTCCAGTTTGGCATAGTTGCATCTCATGTATTTGTGTTTTGTGGGAGAAGGAGAGGATTGTCTGTGTACATGAGGCAGTTGTAACATTGCCTCAATATTCCCAGGTTCACCAGTTGAGCTGGAGAGGACACTAGCAACTGATCCCTCGACATACTAGAAGTAGTAGATAAAGAGACTTTCAAAGGACTAAGTGGGTTTTAGGCTGGTGGGGTACTATCTATAATAAGAGTGCTTTATCAAGGTGCAAGTACTGTAGGAGTAAGTGCTAGGCTTTACAGATAGAGAATAGTCTACTTGGGAATCAAGTAGAGATGAACTTTTCAGTTATAGGATATGCTGGTTAGATCAGCAGTACAGCTCGAGGAAGGTAGTTTTAAGGGAAAATTGGAAGAGTGGAATTTAGATGGCCCAAATAGTTTAACCTTGTTTAAATCTGCTGCAAAGTGAGAAGAAATCTGGTTGCGAGATGAGAATAAAGGTGGCAAAAAACCTGAAGGCATAGCTCCTAAATGACAAAATATAGGCAGAAAATGTTAGATGAGGGAAGATAACAAGAGGTATTGGAGAAGTCATTAAACTGCCATGGGTGTAGAAGAAATATAGAGAAGAGGGATGAAACAGTAATAGACTAAGCAACGGAATGGACATTATGGCATTCGGTAAATAGTGTGAATCTGCATATGAACAAGATTAAAAAGTACATTTTTGGGATTGTACACAACTGTCTAGGACAAGGAAAGGATGACAAAATGCAGAGAGGACGTGCTGTTAAATACTTGAGTTTAAATCCTTTGTGTTTGTTATGGTGGATCAGTAGGAGTAACAAAAATGCATGCACTTAGAAATGTTACAATTTCAGTTGATGTATTCCACCATTTTTCCATCAATATTATTTGTAAAATTACCAAACACATGTATTATTCACACAACTTCCCAAAATGTTAAAGGCACATCTATAATTACAATGTATATTGCATGGAAACTGATATTTCTTAACATGGCTCAGTTATGACAACTAAAAACAGTTTAGTTGCAACACAGGCTGAATGATTGTGACACTACCTCAGGTACTGTATCATTTCCTCTAAAAGACGTGTGTGGCACTCATGTGACTATTGATTTCTATGCATTATATAGCTGTATCATTCCTCTAAAAGACGTGTGTGGCACTCATGTGACTATTGATTTCTATGCATTATATAGCTGTATCATTCCTCTAAAAGACGTGTGTGGCACTCATGTGACTATTGATTTATATGCATTATATAGCTGTATCATTCTGTGTATGGTTTAAATGCACTAACAACATCACATGCTTACTATGGAAGCATTTTAAATACATAACAGGAATGAAAGTCACCGAACTTACTGGAAATATCAGTAACTTTGGTTCTGCACTCTCAAGTGTAAATATTTTGTGGACCTTGATTACAGTGTTAGCAAAATGTCACCAGCATTTTTTGTAGGTAGGATTGTCATGGATAGTAGGGGCTATGGACAGTAGCTCCACACCACTGCCACTCAGATATGTATACAAAAGGATGAGTGGTTTTAAGAGCTTATGGCAAATGCATACTACTGCATTACATTAGGCTTGTCCTAAAGGAGAACTGTGCTGTTATCCTGTGGGATAATTGTCCTAAGCATGAACTCCACTATTATCATATGGGAGGATTGTCCTAAGGATGAACTGTGATGTTATCCTGCATTAGGATTGCCCTAAAGGAGAACTGTGCTGTTATCCTGTGGGATGATTGTCCTAAGGATGAACTGCACTGTTATTCCATGGAAGGATTGTCCTAAAGGAGAACTGTGCTGCTATGCTATGTTAGAATTGTCCTAAAGCTGAACTGTTGTTATCCTATGACAGGATTGTCCTAAAGAACTCTGTTGTCATCATAGAGCAAAAAAGATTACTAGGATTCCTTAATGTGTTTGTAAGTAAGATTTACTCTCTGGAACTGAATTCTGTAATAAAACAGACTTCACTCAAAACTATTGGTAGAAATGGGAGATGGTGGACTGAATTAACAGTGAACATGAAACTGCTTTTCTTTTAGTGTTATTTCAAGATGTGGAGATATGTCAACCAATGTTTATAATGTGTTTTGTCTGGCAACCTACTTATGTGTATACAATGTCTTATGAAAGAGTGAACACTCACACGAGTGAACCTCAATAGAGTGAATACTTTAGGGCAAACATTCATATGAGCGATCTCACAAAAAATAAACCTTTTTTCCCTATTTTTTTGTAGGGGGGACAGGCCCTCCTGCACCCTCCACACCCCCTGCAAAATGATGTATATTAAGACTGAGACTGCACAACAGGGAGGTAAAGGCAAATTTCCTTACCCTGCTATAATGCAATCCCATACAAAAGACTGCCAGCAGAAACTCTGTTGCAAAGAATTTTTGCTCACAAGTGTTCACTTTTTTCATCAATAAAAAGCATTTGCTCATATTAACCGATTCAAACTGTAGCAATATATATATATATATATATATATATATATATATATATATATATATATATATATATATATACATAATCTATAAAAGAGATGCATTTCTGTTATGTTCCCATAAATGCTTTGGCATAAGTTCTGTGTTTAGTATGTAATATCTGTAACTATATGGCTTATATTGCTAAAATACAAACATGGCAGCTACAGCAGATATTTTCTGCCTCTGGGGTATCTTAAAATGAGCCTTATGTTTTTTTTAATCTCTTCTTGTCTTTACAAAAGACATTTCCAAAATATTTTTACACCAGCTGAAACTGATATCCTTCCAGAATGCCTAGAGGATGATGAGTCTAGCACTTCAGAGAAGGGGTGATGAGCCTGACAACAGGAAAAAAGTGTAATATGTCATAATGTATCGGCTGAATGTGCTGTACAGTGATGGCTGCATGGTGCAGGTTTGCCATTGCCATGTCATGGGCACATGTAACATGAAGTGTAAGGTGTGATACATGTGAGGAGTCATCATTTAACCCTCTGAGGGATACAGTGAAGTTCCCAGTATCACTGGATAGTCCTGGCCCACCATGCAGGATCTTGTGGTGGTACTGATATTAATGGTCCCCTCCACGAACTTAGGAATATATTAGTAACAGACATAAAATGTATGGTACCTACATTATGGGTATGTTTCAGTAGTAGCACAAACCTCTGTTCCATCGACTTGTTCTATAATGAGTAATTTATTTATCAATTCTGGCATATCAAAAAGAGTAAAAACAGAAAAAAATATTTTTGCCTCATGCACCCTCATGTGTGGAGGACATGACCTTTATACTCCCTGACTTGTATATATCAATTCCAATGTTACATTGGAGAAATGTGAAAACAATTAGCATTACTTATTTTACCTGTAATGCTATCCACAGGGCATAACAGGCCTTGGTGCTTCTAATTCAGTGTCCACCTTGCTATCAAAACAGACCAGCAATGTAAAGTGCATACACACAGGACTTATCTGACATGGAACTCTCTGGGCTATCCACTGCTGTTTATGTCACAACATTTGTGACCAGATAAAAGGGCTTGGAGGTAGAGTATGGCAGTATGACTCCAGTATCTCTAGTTAGAAAGATCATATGGACATAGGGATGGTGCAAGCAAGAAATTACATGCTGCTTCTGGACAGCAGGAAGGAGCAAGTAAATAACATTGACACACCTGAAGAAAAAGGGATACGTGACCTAGTGTTGCCTATATACAAGCTGATATATGTACACACACACAGACACACACACACACACACACACACACACACACACACACACACACACACACACACACACACACACACACACACATATATTTATATATATTTAATCTGAAACTTGGTTTCTTATGCTGCATGTCATTGACTGCAAATCCCTAACTTCATAGGTTCATAGGCAGGTACAAGGCTATTGGCCCTAGGGCCTATATAAGCCTTGCCAAAAAGGTACACTGGCATTCGCCACCCAAGAAAATTATTTTCCTGTGCCCCTGTCGAGCAGAGCCACAGAAGTGATCCCTGGGGTGAATTTCCTATTTCCCATCCAATCATCAAGATTTTTCTTGAAGAGTGCTAATGAGGAGCTTTGTTTGATATAGATAGGTAGTTTGTTCCAGAGTATGGGAAGTCTCTGGAACAGGAATCTATCCCTCTAGCATGTTCTGTTTATTGTGGTGACAAGGTTTAGGTCCCTAGATCATGTAGCTCGGAGGGATTGGGATTTCTTTAAGTGGAGCATGTCCAATAGCTTTGGGTTTGACATAGATTTGTATGTTAGGCAGAGATCGCCACTGAGTAGGTGATATGCAATGGAGTAAAGCTGGAGTTTTTTGAGACGGGCTGCGTAGGGCATCTGTTTTGTAATCCTCTTTGTTAGGTATTTCTGCGGCCTTTCCAGTTGTTGTAAATGTCTTGTGAGGTACATACCAAAAGGGGCATTGTACTCTATAATGGGTCTAATGAGTGATGAGTAGGGGGGAACAATGACCTCTTTTTTTCTGGATGAGAAACCTTTTGTGATGAGGTGTGCCACGTAGAAGGATTTCCTGACTACTGTGGTGATGTGATTATCAAAGGAGCGACTACTGTCCACCTGTATCCCAAGGTCTCTTATCACACTTTCAGTGTTAAGTAGACTACAGCCTATATGGTAGTTCATGGGTACAGGATTTTTACCACAAGGGATGACAATGCACTTTTTAGCATTGAGCTTGAGGCCATGGCTTTGACACCAGGCATCTGTGTCAGTGAAGCCCTTTTGTAGGATGTCCACATTGTTAGAAATTTCAATTATGGCTCCTAGTTTGCAGTCATCTGTGAACTTCATTAGCCAAAGACCTTCTGTGTTAGCCTGTACTTCAGAGAAGTAGATACCAAATAGGAGAGGACCCAGGACTGAACCATGTGGTACTCCACTTGTCACTGGCCTGAAGTCGGACTTTGAGTCTGCTACTTTCACAGTGTGGGTTCTGTCAGTAAGCCAGTTGGCAACCCATCTTGTGACATAGGGATTTATACCTAGTTTAATGAGTTTATCTATAATTCCAGTGTAGGGGATGGTGTCAAAAGCCTTGGCAAGATTTAGATAGGCTGTATGAATCACTTTACCCTCATCTACGGCTTTGGTGACTGCTTCAAAGAAGTCTGTCAGCTTTAGGAGACATGATCTGCCTTTTACAAACCCAAACTGGGTGGGATCCAGAGTTTGGAAATTACCAATGTCTTTGTTTATAAGTTCCATGATGATACGTTCCATGGCCTTGCAGGTCAGGCTCGTCAGGCTAATGGGGCAGTAGTTCCCGAGGTCCATGGTGGATCCCCCTTTGTGGAGTGGGATAACCGTTGCTGTGCGCCATTCAGTGGGCACAAAGCCTGAGGTGAGGCTATGACTGAACATGGTACTTAGGTGGGGTGCCAGTTAGTTCTGTAGTTCATGTAGAATACAGCCTGGGATGTTGTCAGGTCCCATGGATGCTGTGCTCTTGGCTTTGGAGAATGCATTTTTTACCTTTGCAGCCATGATTACAGGAACTTTGCATTCTTCCAGTATAGAGATGGGCCCTTTAGGGGGTGAGAGGGGGGTAAAGTTAGCACTGAGCCTAGATGCCAGGATGTTGGCAATATCAGTTGGCTCTGTATATTTAGTGCCATTGTGCTGTAACTTAGAGCAGGTCTGAGTGTTGCCATTGAGATTCTTGACATAGCTATAGAATGCTTTGCAGTTGTCTTTAGCAGCAGCAGTGATTTTGTTTTCGTAACTAGCTTTGGAGGATTTTATGAGGGATCTCAGCTTCTTATTGAGGCTGACCAGGGAGTTCCTCCAATCATGGGATTTTACTGTTTTTTGTAGCAGTTTCTTTCTTCTGTTGTAGAGTTTGTTTATGGCAGGGGACCACCAGATTGGCTTCCTTATTTTGGAGGATAGCATCTTCATTCTGGGACCACCAGATTGGCTTCCTTTTTTTGGAGGATAGCATCTTGGCTCTTTTAGGGATAGCATGATCCATGCACTCCTGTAAGTGCTTATAAAATGGATTTGTGTAGGATTCAGCAGTCATACCTCTATTGTCCATCTGGATGGGTGTCGTGAAGTTTGCCACTTCTGTCTTAAGAAGCGTGAAGTTGGCTTTGGAGAAATTGTTTACAGTGGTTTCCCTAATTGGGGGGGGGGTGCGATGTGGATGTCTAGGGTGATTAGCTTGTGGTCAGATCTGACCAATGAGGAATTGACCTCTGGTGTGGAACACTGGTCACCCATGTTGGTAATGGCCAGGTCTAGGGTATTGCTGCCCCTGGTGGAGTCTGGATAAGTTATTCCAAGACATTGGAATGTATGAATTCCAGAAAATGTTGAGCAAAAGAGTTGGTACATGAGTAGTTTTCCCAGTTAATGGTGGGGTAGTCGAAATCACCCATTATTAGATTGTTGGGTTGTACCCTAATATTTTTCAGTGTATCAAGAAATGAAGAGTGGGAATCCTGGGACATGGTGGGGTATCTGTAGCAAGCTATAATTTGGATTGCAGTCTTGCCCAGAGTTAGTTGCACTTGGATAATCTTGGATGCATTATGCTGAGCAACTAGCCTGGAGGTGTGGATATCCTTAATGAATATGGACACGCCTCCACCTTTAGTGTTTCGGTCAAGGTTAGGTGGCCGAAAGGTGTGGTATGAATTATAGCCTGGTAATGCAGGGGTGCTCTCTGGAGCCTTGAACCAGGTCTCTGTCAATGCACAGATGTCGATGTTCTCCATTTTAAGGAGTGCCTCGAGCCAGTGCATTTTGAGGTTTAGACTTCTAGCATTGAGTAGCATTACCCTCAGATTTTGCTTGCTTGTACCTGTTACGGTGGTGAATTTGTCATTTGAATCTTGCCAAAAAAGGCACTATAGGGATGGCAAATGCCTTAGCCAATATCCAGAATCCCAAGGGC